>NC_140166.1:211863750-211886276 GCF_963971535.1 Notolepis coatsorum
ATCCGACGTCGCAGTGTTAAACTGCCTACCGAGGTACGACGACGCTACCTGAAGACCAACTGTAACTACCCCTGTTTATGCTTGCCCTAACCTTCTGTTTCTTGTGCCCCAGGACTTCGCTCCAGCGCCCTTCCACCCTGACGTCTCGAGCCCCGCAAAGAGGACTCCTGCTCGCTCTCAAGCGCAAGACCTGTGTCCTCTCTCTCTCGCTGCCGACAGCTGCACTGAAGTGCACCTGCTCTCATTCTTCTTCCCCCCAAGAACATTATAACCTCTGTGTTGTTCACATTCCTGTTTCACATTCCTGTTATACTCTGCTTGGTTGGGAAGAATAATTAAAGAACCCTAAACCGCTCCATTCTCTCCTCCTGTGTTTTGCTATTGGGCTCCGCAAGAACCCCCCATCCTCACAGCATAGCTGAATAGAGTTAGACTGTATTTTAACGTCGGTCATATGGTGGTACTTGGAGAGACAGCTACGCTCTCAAGTGGTACTTGGTGTAAAAAGGTTGAGAACCACTGACCTAGATACCTCTATACAGGACACTAAATAACCTACTTCTATACAGACCAGTAAATAACCTCTATACAGAACACTAAATAACCTCTATACAGAACACTAAATAACCTAGATACTTCTATACAGAACAGTAAATAATCTCTATACAGAACAGTAAATAATCTCTATACAGAACACTAAATAATCTCTATACAGAACACTAAATAACGCTATACGGAACACTAAATAATCTCTATATATCTATACAGAACATTAAATAACCTCTATACATAACACTAAATAACCACTATACCTCTATACAGAACACTAAATAATCTCATAATAATTTAACCCGTTAAAAGTGTTAACGAAAATGAAACATCAGTTTAGGAATTGTATTCATAACCTAGCGAATTTCGACCGGAAATAAATGCGAGTGGCCATTTTGCTGTAGTCATTATGATGAAGGAAAGACAGGGCTTTCAATGTGTCGGAATTTCGAAAAACGACATTAGCCAGCTCATGCCAGCTTCTGTCAAGCAAATTACTTGTGGATGCATTTTTTTTTATTTATTTTTTTGGATTATCTACCACAAAACTGAACGTTATTGGCATTTCTGTGAACGTTTAGCAACAATCCGCTTTGCAATCCGATTCAAAATGGCGGACCGGTCTTCATATTAAAAAAGTTACTGTATTTACAGTAGATTTCATTCACGGTTCTTGCTGCACGCCTGGTGATACTAAATCCAAATTGAACTCTGCCATTGGAAAGAGTAGATTTGGCCCAATCCATACATGTGCAACTTGGCTATAATAATGTAATTTATAGGCCTGATATTCTATATTCTATAATAATATTTCAAATAGCATGTGTCCACATGGCAGAATTCAGAACTGTATCTACAAAACCTTCTGTTTAATCATCTTCCCTTTATTCATTTGCTTAGATTTTTTTGTACATATTTGTGATCTCAAGGTCCTGAACGAGCTCAGTGGCAGTTATTCATGTCTGGTAGATTTTAGCATGGTGTTATTCACCGTCAAATATGATTTATATTTATTTTATATTCTCCTTTGGTTCATTACAATTTACTCAAGCCTAGTCTTAGACACCAAAAATGCACTATAAACAGAGCCACGTGCCATGTCTGCAGCCGTGTGCGCATACGTGTCAGTTTTCGGGTATATCAGCGCCTTAGCCTAAATATACTTCCCGTGTCCACAGATGTGCGTTGGTGCACGTTGGAAGGCGTGACGTAATTTGCGTAATTTTTGTCAACGCTCTTGTCCGCACGGATGCCGGATCCGTGTCCGCATGCAGGCCAATTTTTTTAACCGCACGGATGGCTCCGTGGATATGCATGCCGACTGCGCATGTGCCCAGCTGTCAAAACAAAAGCACTCGACGCGACGCTTCCGGACACCAAACACGGACTATAATCAGAGCCGCGTGCGCAGTGTGTCTGCATCCGCATGCGCGTCCGTGTCAGTTTTCGAGTATGTGGGAGCCTTTAAAGGCCCAATTATACTTACCGCGTCGTCCGGGGGTGCGCGTTGGCATGCGTGACGTACATTTCGTCACTGCTCTTGTCTGCACGGACATCGCACGGGTGTTCGTGTGCCTGCCAGATTTTGTGACCGCACGGACCCCCCATGGATATGCGTGCCGACTGCGCATGTGCCCAGCTGTGCCCAATCAACTGTGTCTGAAATTGTCTCTGAGGTGAGTTGCTTTAAAAAAAATTGGTATACTGTGGGGCAGGCAGTGTTGGGGAAAATACTTTGAAACTTAGCAAACTAGCTACTTCACAATGAAAATCTGTTAAACTCTTAAATAGCCTCATATTTTTTAGCTTGTGAAATTAAAACTACTTGCATAAAGTACCACAATCTGAGTCTGGAATCTCATTTTCCACTGCATAATGTAGCCTACAGTTATTTGATCACCTCAGTGTGATTGGTGACTTTTAACACTATGATCGCCGCGGACGAGTTTTCACGTCATTCCGAGCCATGCTCATTCTGCCGAAGACGCCGTAACTCGTCTTTGATGTCAATATTTCAAAAATCTGTCATCAAAATCATATTTCCTTTCCGGAGCCCTGAGACACACTGGTGATCTCCTCTCAACTCTCTAGCGGTTCAAGAGTGCCATCTGGTGGCCGATCGGCAGATCGCCAACCGGATATTAACCTTTGAACCGGTAGTACTCATCCATATGTGGTCCGGCCACTCGCTATAGCTCCCGCGACTCCATCTTGAAACACTGGATAATAGATCGCTCGCCCTAACTCAATAAACAACGTTATTTGGACGTATATACTATTATACAACCTGGAAATGGATAGGGCATTTCTACATCCCATAATAGAAAAAAATCTGTTCCACGCTCATCTGCCAGCGGCGCGAGGAAGCCACGGTAAGATTCAGCGTTATTTTCTAACGTATTCTATACTAACTGATCTGATGAACATATGACCCACTCTGGATGAATCATCTAACGCTGCCCACGGAATTATAAACGATCCCCTGCCCATCCGGTCATCATCAGATGGTGCGTAGAAACTTCTAGAACCACGTCCAGTTGAAACTTTTTATCTCGCACAGATTCCTACCAAACTGTATTTGATCATCAATATAATGCATTTAGGGCTATAAATCACGTTCTGAAGAAAGCTGCAGAAAACGATAAAAACATACTTATACTTAGTTTAGACCATATTTTAGTATGAATATGTGAATGAAAAAGTTTAACGTTGCTACACGCTGAACAATACATATAGGACATTGAATGGGCCATAATAATGGCAATTTAGCAATAGAATTAAAAAAGTTATAGCCCTGCAAAGAAGGGGAACTTCTCCATAGACAAATAGAGCTTAGCGAGGGATGGTAAATTATGAATTTAACCCATGGCGATTAAAGTGTTAAGGGTTCAAGCCTATTTGTCTCTGGTGCATCAACACAACTTTTATTTATCACATGCAGAGAAGGGTGTTCTCTCTCACACATACAATCACAGACAAATCACATGCTCAAACAGACTTTATGCTCTCTCTTGACCTATCAGATATGTCTTCTGAAAGGCAAGACAATGACTGGAGTATATTTTATGGTCCTTGATTTAGAGAATTTCTACCACAGGTATGTCAAGCTATAATAAGATAGGGAGGCTCTCCTCTCCAGTCCCGGTATGTGGCTTTCCCTCCCGGACACCAGTGGACAGTGAGTCATCGCACGTGACTTCTGGTGACTCTGGGATTATCCTCTCCTTTTAGGTCTGTTGTCATTCTATCTATCCATTTGTCTGTCTGTCTACTAACAATTCTGTATGTCTGTCTGTCTAATCTACTAACAATTCTATCTATTCAAATTCATCAGGAGCCTTGGATGGTAAACACATCCAGATTCGTTGCCCTCCTAGAGCTGGGAGTGATTTCTTCCACTACAAGGGGACTCACAACTTGCTTCAACAAGAACGGGATTAGGGGGAGTACTGTGGGACAACTCTTATCATTGTGTAAAAACGACAAGAAACACCCTTTACTTAATGTGTAAAACATTTTGGTTGTATTATTATTTATTTATGTTTATTTTTTATTTAAATCTGTATCCTTCCTATGTGAACCTGTTTTTGAAGTTAATTATTATTTTGTGGGGTGGGGTTAGGGGAGGGAGAACGGGGTGAAAATGTTTGCTGAATACTGCTCTGCTGATATACATGTTGTAATTTGCAAACTAAAACCCAATAAATATATTGTTAAAAAAAAAAAAAAACAAGGGGACTCACTCCCTTGCCATCCTGGCTGTGTGTGACGCCTATTATCATTTCACAATGGTAGATTGTGGGAGCGTATGGACGATGGCGTCTTTCAGGAGTGAGTTTGGGCAGAAACTCCTGAGTGGCGCACTGAATATGGTATGTCCTGCCTGGTACAGAGGTCACCAGTCCTCATGCGTTTGTCGGGGATGCTGCCTTTCCACTCCATGAGAATCTGATGCGACCCTACCCTGGTAAGATTCTGAAAATGCAATTATGGTGGTGTGTTTAATCTTGGTGTTTACCAGTATGGACATCTGTACAGTTAACTTCATGTAAGCACACTGAAACACATCCACAATTGTATTGCCTTCAGCTGCATTTACTCACCATGTATGCTGTGAGAAGGGTCCATAAACTGTAGCGTTTGGATCCATCAATATTTCAACACTTCCTTTGACCTGAAAATGTAGGCTCAAATCTCGATGAACCGGAGCAGGTGTACAACTACCGTCACAGCAGGGCTCGGAGAATTGTGTAGAATGCTTTTGGAATCATGTCAGCCAGATGGCGGATCCTTAGCTGCCCGATTGACCTTCATCATCGTTGACTTCCATGGCCGTCCGCAGTACATGCCCCCAAACTACACACACTACAACTCCATCGGGAGACATCCTGCCAGGTGATTACACACACACACACACACACACACACACACACACACACACACTGTATATGGCTCACCTTCTACACAACACGATAACCCCCCCCCCCCCCCCCTTGTCACTGAGTAGTGATTGTGCTTAACAATTCCAGTTCTCGTTTCCCATCCCTGCAGGCGAATGGAGGCAGGTAGCCGGACAGGATGGCCCCCTTGATGACCCTCAAGCTCAGATCAGAAGACCCAGAGCTACCAGAACCGCATATGCTGTGAGGAACAATCTACAGGACTTTTTCTCATCGCCTCATGGTCTTGGCAAACTGCAACCATAAGAAGAGGCAGATTATAGTAAAGTATAGATCATGTTCATATGATCCTGATTCAATTAAAACATTTATTTTACCTGTTGGCTTACACCGTAGTATATTTGTATGTGTGTGTATTTAAACCACTGATATGGACAGATTTACATGTGCAAGATGTGTAGTGACATATTTATAACAATATAACAAATCATCAACAATCAACAAATCATGTAAAATCAGAATTGTATAAAATCTTTATTACATTTGAAGCGGTCAGGTGGCGTAGTGGAGATTGTGCTCGTCACCAATGCAAGAGGCTGCGGTCTCGACTCCCGGAGAGTCAGCATTGCCTTGGCTCGGGCTGATCACTATACTAACTCGTTTGGCTGAGTTAGGTGGAGGGGAGCCGTGGGTAGGTCCTGGGCGTTGTGGACAGCGACCCCTACAGTTCGGTCGGGGCGCCTGCTCAGCGAAGGTAGGATCTGGTGAGAGGTAGTGCGGCCTCCCACACATTACACTCTCCCAGTGAGAATCTGCGCGGCCAGGCTGGCTGCCGGCTGGCTGCACATGCGTCGGAGGAAAGCATGTGACAGTCTCCGGCCTCTCGGACCAACAGTAGGGGAAAGTGCGCAACAACCAGGAAGGGGGTTGGGAATTGGCATAACGACTAACAGTGGGATGGGAGAAAAATCGGAAAAAGAAGGAGGGGGAAAAAGAAAATCCAAAAATAAAAATAAAAAGAAATATTACATCAGCAGCCAGGTCAGAGTGACAGTGTTTGATATAGGTATTCTTGCTCTAAATTATAAAGCAGCTTGTGTATTTGTAATTATACGTGTGGCCTTATTTCAGGAGGTAATATTGGGCTTCCGCTGAATTCATCCTCTCAGCTCTCTCTTCTCTGCGCCGGTCAAGGGCTTCCAGCCTCAGCATTATTTCTTCGTTTTCCATTGTTTTCCCTCTTTCCCTCTTCCTCCCTGGCTGAACAATGAACACTGAGGGTCACAGAACACTGAACTCTCCACACACAAGCACACTTTAGCACACACACGACACGCACGCTGTGCACGCTCGCACACTAGCAGCCACTTTAACATGAGAAAGCACTCATTCATGCTGCACATGCCCACACTTATGTCCACAAAGGAAAGGTCACTTTAAAAATAGTATAGTAACAGTGTATTGCACTACCAAGGGACCTAGCATGTCCTTCATGCTCTGTAAATAACTATGTACAAATACCGTGATGTCCCACTATGTTACCTGTTTATTGCACAATGTTGTTTATTGTTTATTGGATTCCATTATATGTTGTACTACTGTATTGCACATCGTTGCGGGCAAGACCACCCGCATTTCATTGTATACTTGTATGCCGTGACAAATAAAACTCTTGACTTGACTTGGCTTGGCGCTGGTCCCTGGGGCGCTGGTCCTGGTCCCTGGGGTGCTGGTCCTGGTCCCTGGGGTGCTGGTCCCTGGGGCGCTGGTCCTGGTCCCTGGGGTGCTGGTCCTGGTCCCTGGGGTGCTGGTCCCTGGGGCGCTGGACCCTGGGGTGCTGCAGGTGTTGCTGATGCTGCATGGAGCAGAGCAGGCTGGTGGGGGTGGTTGGCTTGGAGGCCTACTGGAACTGCTATTGGAATCCTAATATCAGGGTGACAGATTGGTTTCAAATAATGCTGAGGACATTTTAATTGTAAAGCATAACATATTGATTTCCATTCAAAGTAAAACTACTGTAGCCTATGTAGCTAGGATAAATATTGGGCTGACCTTCGAATTTTTTTTTGGAATTCGAAGCTTCGGGGCCGAGATTTGATTTTAATTCGAAGCTTCGAAATAAAAAATAAAAATAAAAATAAAAAATTATGTTGTGGGACTTGTACAGCACTTTGTTCAACTTTGTCAGTGCTGTAAAGTTTAAACCTTTTTAAATCTTAGACAAACACAATGAACACAAATCTGTCAGTGCCGAGTCCAACCTCATCTTAAATAACAAACAGCATTGCTACAAAGAGAGGCAGAGTTGATTTTGCAAAAAGAAAAAGAAAGAAAATATCATATATATATTTTTTTTATAATCGAATTTTATTTTCATATTCGAATCCCATGCCCATCGAACGAAGCTTCGAAGTATTTAAGACAGCCCAAAAAGGCAAGCCTCTATCAAACTAAATGGGATTTTGCTACTGCTAACCAGGTAACATTTTACTCACTGATGGAGGAGAGCAGGCTGGTGGGGGTGGTTGGCTTGGAGGCCAACTGGAACTGCTATTGGAAACCTAATAATATAAGGGTGACAGATTGGTTTCAAATAATGATGACATTTTTGTTGTAAAGGTAAGGAATCCATGTCACTTGTCACAATGTAGTTTGGTTCAATGATGAGTTGAGTCCTTGATCATGCACACTAGTACATTTATTTTAGTACAGCAGATCAGGTTACATGTTTATTGATGCAGGTAATCTAAGATGCGTGATTTTTTCCCGTAGCCTATGTTTGCGAAGACGCTCTCTGATTGGCTAGCCACGTACAGCGAATGCCCTCTCTGATTGGTTTAACGCCGAAGGGTCTCTTCCGCCTTGTACATATTCTCTGCTTCAAAGTGGTTATGCTTTGGCCCTCTTTCGAAGTGGGTTATGCTTAGAGTTAAGGTTAGGGTTAGGGAACAACATATCAATTGTTGTTGAATATGCGGAAGATGCCCTTCGGCGCTAAACCAATCAAAGAGGGTCTTCGCTGTACGCGGCTAGCCAATCAGAGAGCGTCTTCGCAAACATAGGCTACGGGGAAAAAATCATGCATCCAAGATCATATATATATCCTAGATATATATAGAACACTAGATAGCTTGCCCGCGCTGCCGGCCAATGGAGAGCGACGTCACTGAACCGCCGCCATCTTGCTCCAGTTAGCCTTGAGTGAGAGTGAGTGAGCTGCACAGACAAAAATACTCATAACTCGCTGAAATATTGACGGATTTACAAACGGTTTGGTTTATTACAAGCATTATTAACGTGGCTATGATTCAAGCGGTTTGTAAAAAAAAAAACATCTTTAAAAAAAAAAGTTTTATAAGTATGCAGTATCATAACTACATCTTTGATGTTTATAGCAAACCAACCCGTTTGTAAATCCGTCAATATTTCAGCGAGTTATGAGTATTTTTGTCTGTGCAGCTCACTCACTCTCACTCAAGGCTAACTGGAGCAAGATGGCGGCGGTTCAGTGACGCTGGTGACTCCGCCTTAAGCTATAGATCTAGTGTTCTATAGATATCTATGTCCAAGATGGTTGTTCTAATTTTGTTCTTGCTCTACTTCATCAGAACCTACCATACTGACACCTAGTGGTGCAAAGGAATAACAACATCCCTAATCATTCATCACATAAAGAACACTAAATATACAGATACAGAACACTAAATAATACCTCTATACAGGACACTAAATATTATAACATACACAATTGAGAACACAATTCAGAACAGTAAATCCACGATACCTCTATAAAGAACACTAAATTACCTCTATACAGAACACTAAATAACCTACCACTATGCAGAACACTAAATAACCTCTGCACAGAACACTAAATAACATACATAAGACCACAAAATAACCACAATTCCCATGTGAGAAATTAGAATGAATCCATCAAGTTGAAGTAAATTTGATAAGTTAAAATTAAGAAGATCTTCATTTCCTTCGTGTGGGATCCAGTCTGCGATATTCCGAGTGGGTTAAGTCAATGACGGAAAGTAAGTGCCTGCAGTTTGTTGTTTATATGTTTATATCTCGCGAATTTAACCGTGTTCAGCGTGATGAGAGATATGTTCATATTATTATTAATTATATGAGGCGCATGTCGTGATTGATTGGAGGAGGTGCTAAATTGGCTATCATGAGATCCTTCCTATGTTTAAGCTAACGTAGCAACATTGTTATCCTTTCTATATTATAATCTGTAAATTTGTAGCGCCGTTTAAGTTGTTGTGCACGTAACGTTACTAGTGTGAGGACGTTAGTGTGTGTGGTGTGGTGCTGCACGCAGACACCATTTTGTAGTGCTTCGTTTAACCAGATGATGTCGCCATTTTACTTTGTGTAACCTGGTACATTATGTGAAGTTTGTTCAATACCTTTGATTGATTGAATTGATTGATTGAAAAGTTTATTAACAGATTGCAGAATGGGTACAGTACAGTACAGCTCAATACATACAATTGTTAAGGGGATGCAGACCAGAGAAAGACTTTCGTCTTGTTTACATCAGGGTCCCCCATTTTCAATTCATCATAACATATATGACAGATGACATACAGATAGACAGTACTGCTACATCTATACATTTATGACATATCAGATTTGCAAATACAGTACTGTTTGTGATACAAAAGTGTCCAGAAAAATAGTGTATATACATTTGGCGTAGAAACTGTACATTGGAGAAGGTTGGGTGGGTGGGGTGGGGTTGGGTGGGTTGGGTGAGGGCTGTACATTGGAGGTGGGGGGGGGGGGGGGTTGGGTAGGGGACACACACACATTTTACACTGTACATTGGAATACTGACAAAGCCTTACTTGGTCTTTTACTGTACAACTAGGTTAGGACATTTGTAGGGGCCAGTCTAGTCTATGCAAGCATAGTCGTAGTACCCTTGAATGAGTGCTCCTGCTAGAGTCTTCAGGGTATTCTTGTTTACCAGAGAGGAGATCCGGTACAAGAATCGAGTTCGTTGGTTGACTTTTTTTATTACATTGGATGCCATTTTGTCACAGGAAAGATTAGCCTCTAGGATGGAACCCAGGTAGGTAATTTCATCTTTCCTTGTGACAATATTGTCACCCACTGTAACCGAGAAGCCGTCGGTCTTGCTGAGTTTGTTATTTGAACCGAAGAGAATGGACTCTGTTTTGCCCATGTGTAATGATAGTTTGTTGTCGGCGAGCCATATGCAGATTTTGCCTAGTTCCGAGCTGAGGGCTTTTTCAACCTGTAACTTGTTCTTGTCAGAGACCAGCAGGGCTGAGTCGTCCGCAAACAGGAACAAGTTGCCGTCACAAGCTGACGACATGTCATTTGCATAAATTAGGAATAGTAGCGGTCCTAGTATGCTTCCTTGTGGAACACCACAGCTCACTGTGAGGGGGGGGGGATAGGGTACCGTTTACCTCCACCATCTGTTCTCTCCCCTCCAGGTAGGATTGTATCCAGCTCACTGATAGACTATCAAAACCAATTGCTTTTAGCTTGTCAATCAGAATGGTGTGATTGACAGTGTCGAAGGCCTTTTGTAGGTCCAGCATGACCATGCCGCAGTATTTGCCCGCGTCCACCTCTTGTTTGATGTGGTCGTTCAAATAGAGAAGGCATGTGTCAGTGGAGTGGGATGTTCTGAAGCCAGATTGGAATTCGTAGATTCGATTTTTTTCCGCAAGGTACTTTTCGATCTGTTCGTATACTATTTTTTCTATGACTTTCGAGATGGATGTAAGGATAGAAACAGGGCGGTAGTTGCCCGGGTCTAATTTGCTGCCCTTTTTGTGCAGGGGTGTTACTCTCGCAATTTTGAAGTCCTTGGGGACGTGTCCCTGTTTTATGGAGAGGTTTATTATGTGTGTGATGACTGGGGTGATGGCTGCTGCTGAGTCTCTGAGGAATTTGGAGGGGATGTTGTCATGGCCAGTGGCCTTGTTCGGTTGGAGGGCGCTCAGTTTTTTGAGTACCTCATCTGTAGTTACCATTTCCAGTTTGAAGTCGTCTTTGTGGACGCCTAGGTTCTTGTAGTATGCTACTATGTGTTCTACCCCATACTGCCCTGAGTGGGAGGGAGCTTGTTTACCAGTGTTGTGGCTATGTTTGTGAAGAAAGTGTTTAAGTAATTGGCTACATCCAGCTTGTCTGTGATGAGCGTGTTGTCCGTCTTTATGTTTATGTTTGAGAAACTGGTTTTAAGTTTTTTACTGCAGCCTAGTTGATTGTTGAGTAATTTCCAAAGTTCACGTGGTTTATTTTTGTTTTCCTCGGTTTTGTCTTTGATGAAATTTTCTTTTGCAGTTTTGATCATGGAGTTTACGTCATTTCTTAGTCTGTTTCTTTCTAGTTTGAGTTCAGTCACGTGGTCTTGGAGTTCACTGCTCGTGCTTTTGGTAAGCTTTGACTGACTTTTACGAAACTCAGAGCATTTTTTGTCTCTGGCTTTCATAGCGGTCAGTATTTCAGTGTGCATCCATGGCTCAGCGCGATTTTTTACCCTGGTGGTTCTTAGGGGGGCCATGTTGTTTAGTATTGATGAAAATTTGGTTTTGAAGCCAAGCCAGGTTTCTTCAACCAGTGTACCATTGAGTTCATCTGACCAGTCCAGACTCTCCAGTTCGAGGTTAAAGGCCTCGCTAGAGTAGGTTTTGAGGTCTCTAGATGTGACTGTTTTGTGACAGCCAGCCTTTTTCTTTAGCTTTTTGCGGGTACAGAATATCATATAATGATCACTTAACCCGCATGCTATAACCCCTTTATTGGAGGTCTTGGACTTGTCAGAGGTCAGGATGAGGTCAATGGTAGTCCGAGTTGATTCACATACCCTTGTGGGTTGGGTGATTAGCTGGCTGTATAGACCATTAAATAACCTCTATAAAGTACACTAAATAACCTCTATACAGATCACTAAATAACCCCTATACAGTACACTAAATAACCTCTATACAGAACACTATGCGATATTATACCTTCAACCATTATCAGAAATAATAATAAAAAAAAATCTAACCCTAACTAACCTTACTGTCATGCACTTGTCCTAATAAACTAACATACACTGTAACACGCAACACTTTGATGAATATTGTTACTCAGCTGATAGAGTTGTACCCTTCCTGATGACCTGTTGTACAGAACTTGTAAGTCGCTTTGGATAAAAGCGTAAGCTAAATGACTAAATGTAAAACCTCTAATCTATACAGATAATTAAATAACCTCTAAAGTACACTAAAAAAGCTCTATACAGTACACTAAATAACCTCTATCTATACAGTACACCAAATAACCATACATCACTAAATAACCTCTACAGTACACTACATATGCGTTATACCTACAGAACACTAAATAACCTCTATACAGAACAATACATATGCGATATCTAAGAAGGGAGATCCCCCCCTTGAATGGCCTTCTAAGGTTTCTCTCCTCCACATTGCCTGTGGTGCATTTTTTCCTATTGCTAGGTTTTAGTGAGTTTTTCCTTACCTTCGCGTGGGGTATGTCTGGGAGTGTTGCATTCATTAATTTTAAATTTGTTGGACCTTATGGTGTTCTTGTTTTGTTCTTGACTTATTGTGATGTTTCTTCTTGACTTGTTTAAAGAAGACGTGTCCGGCCCATGGGGGGATATTAACGTGTTGTCGGGCCTTACAAATACATTTTATTTGATATACCTCTAATCTATACAGAACACTAAATAACCTGTATCACTAAATAACCTCTAAACAGTACACCAAATAACCCCTATAAAGTACACTAAATAACCTCTATACACAACACTAAACAGCATGTGCACCCTCCCCAGACAGACAGTAGTGCAGCATGTGGTAGTCTCCCCAGACAAACAGTAGTGCAGCATGTGGTAGTCTCCCCAGACAGACAGTAGTGCAGCATGTGGTAGTCTCCCCAGACAAACAGTAGTGCAGCATGTGGTAGTCTCCCCAGACAGACAGTAGTGCAGCATGTGGTAGTCTCCCCAGACAAACAGTAGTGCAGCATGTGGTAGTCTCCCCAGACAAACAGTAGTGCAGCATGTGGTAGTCTCGCCAGACAGACAGTAGGGCAGCATGTGGTAGTCTCCCCAGACAGACAGTAGGGCAGCATGTGGTAGTCTCCCCAGACAGACAGTAGTGCAGCATGTGGTAGTCTCCCCAGACAGACAGTAGTGCAGCATGTGGTAGTCTCCCCAGACAGACAGTAGTGCAGCATGTGGTAGTCTCCCCAGACAGACAGTAGTGCAGCATGTGGTAGTCTCCCCAGACAGACAGTAGTGCAGCATGTGGTAGTCTCCCCAGACAGACAGTAGTGCAGCATGTGGTAGTCTCCCCAGACAGACAGTAGTGCAGCATGTGGTAGTCTCCCCAGACAGACAGTAGTGCAGCATGTGGTAGTCTACACCCTCCCCAGACAGACAGTAGTGCAGCATGTGGTAGTCTACACCCTCCCCAGACAGACAGTAGTGCAGCATGTGGTAGTCTACACCCTCCCCAGACAGACAGTAGTGCAGCATGTGGTAGTCTCCCCAGACAGACAGTAGGGCAGCACAACGACAATTGACAATGACACTCAAAAGACTCAAGAGACATGTTTCTTCTTATAGCCAGTAACTTCAGAGTTAACTTTTATTTATTCCAAACCCAAGAGAAAACCAACAGAAAAAGCGTAGTGATTTTGTAAAATAGTAACCATACATCAGTTAGAATGGAGGGGTAGAGGAAAAAGGCCGCACTCCAATTCAGTCACCATGCACCCTGCTTCACATCTTCCCTCACGGGGGGGGGAGGAAACCACTGTTCTTGGGTCAAGGCTGGGACCGGAGGACCATAAGGTCCTTTTGCCTGTCCAACCTTTACATCCCATGATGCATGAGGGACGAGGAAGCAGGACGCATGTGCCAAGTTGGGGAGCGGCGCAGGCCTCAGAACCCCTCGTCTAAGCAACCTTCAGGAATGCATACAAGTAAGCTTGGGATAAAAAGAAAGAAAAAAAAAAAAAAAAAACATTCCTGTCTTATCATAATATATACCTGTGGTACATACATACAAAAATGCCATTATTTCTGTGACGGCAACCTACATTTCTGTGAGAGAGCGCGAGCGATAGATAGATCAATAGAGAGAAGTAAAAACACAAGATAGCGGGAGGGGGGCAGACGTTTAGATTAAGGAGGACCTGGAGAGGACGTAGAGAAACGCTTCTCTCCAGCGCCAGATTTAATTACAGGCCAATGAGACAGAAAACAAATCTAGATGGAAATCTCAATGCCGCTACTAGAATCTGTACGATCTTCCATCGGTTGGAACGAGGACCAGGCAGACTCCCTCCACCGTGTGGCGATGACCTGGAACGAGGACGTTCATTTTGGGTCTATGCGCGGAGTCCTCGACGTCGAGGACCCCGTAAATAAAAGAGACTGAACCGTCAAAATGACACGCTTGATTCCAGATAACTGCACGATGGAGGAGTCTTCACGCCCCGGTCTTACACCCTCTCTCCCGCCGCTGTTACACAAACACACATATCCTCCTAACACTCAATCTGGAGGGCGAGAGGGGAGGTTTCCCCCATGAACACTGATTTGTGCAGGTTTAGCATTTATAGCCATTATGGGCATTGGGGGGGGGGGGCGTGGTCCTGGGACAGGTCATGAGGGGCTGTGGTCCTAGGAGAGCTCATGGGGGAAACCTGGACCCCCGGTCTCCATTACAGCGTAAACATTGTCTCAAAACAAAATCAAGGGGGGGGGATCCCAAAGTCACAGGGACATAGACGGTCCTTGCGGTCCCGTCTGGGAGACGCCCCGTAACACAGTCGACGGTAGAGGACTACTTTTTTCTCCTTTTTTTTTTTACATTTTTCTTTTTAAGTCAGACAAACGGAGGATTTCCTAGACTTGCATCTCAGTCCAGACAGAGCAGCTGAACACACTAGGGATGGGGGTGACTAGGGGTAGGGGGTAAAGAGAAAGGCAGTCTGCCCACAACACCCAGCGTCTTCTTGGCTACTACAGCTATGGTAACACGATGCTTGGTTGAAGATATGGCTTTGGGGGGGGGGGGGGGTTCAGCTTCAGCCCCAAAGCATCTCGACATAAAGATCAACATGGCCCCTAATCAAACTTGGGACACCAATGGTTCATTCCTGACAAGGGATGAGGGACACAATGGAACAATGGATAGGAATGTGAGAATAAACAAGCCCCCCCCCCCCCCCCCCCCATAACTCCAGGGTCTTGGTAGAACAAACTAGGGACGTTAAAAGGAACACAGTCAAAAATAAAAAACAGATTTATTACGCCCATATTCTCGCACATTTCCCAAATCTATAAACGGTTATAAAAGTGCAAATGTATTTGGTTTTTGAGTCATTGAGTTCAAGAGTTGGAATGTGTGACGCCTCACGCTCAAGGAAGTATGGCTCCATCTCAAGCCCTGCCCCCTTTTCTCGATCCTCCAATCGCTGATCGAGAAAAGAGGGCAGGGCTTGAGATAAGTCAAATTACATGAAGCTCAAGTGGAATGATGAAAATGAAGAAAATATCACAACCTTAAATAATTATTAACACGGAAAGGCGATCATATTTTATTATACATTTATATTTACTCGCAACTATGAAACTAACAAAATTTACTTGCACAAGACAATTTGTAATTTGGGGGAAATGTGTTAAAGACTGACAAGCCTTATGGACAAGATAAATCTGCTTTAATGTCGATTTAGTTAAAATGTTTTTTTTTCTTTTTTTTTTAACACTGGCTTTGAAGGACGACGCTGCTCTGTTCTTTTGTCCAGGACAGCAAGGGAGCATAATCAGAATAGCTACCATTCCTTTATTATTATTACTACTACAGTCCTGTTGGGCTCAAGGTCACGTGAATAGATGAGGCGCTCATAGCAGCTACAGGTATTGGTGGAGATGGGAGACAAGGGGCCCTTAAGACAACTTGCTCCCACTAAGTCTTATTTGCAGATGTATTTTGTGATTACAATAAGCCCTCATCCATCCATCCCACCCACCAGCCTACACCCAACCAGTCCTACAGAGACATGCATGACTCCCGAGGAGAAGACCCAAGCCAGTTGGGGGGGGGGGGGGGGGGGGGGGGGGGGGTGACGTGCTGCAGCTACTATCGCATGCCTAGAAGTTGCACATCCAATTATCTTGTATAAATAGTAAAAGTGGTAATTGAGTTGGGTTCAATTGACTAACCGTTGCAAATAAACAAAACAAAAGTTCAAAATTATACATTTTAGTTACATCTTCTGTCAGGTCAGAAAGGCCCAGAGTGAAAGCAGAAGGTTTCGTAGCACAGTAGAGTAACAGCCCCCCCCCCCCCCCATCTGGGCCTGTACCTCTCGTAGCACAGTAGAGTAACAGCCCCCCCCCCCCCCCCCCTCGCCTAGGCCTGTTCCTCTCCACAATAGAAGGGGTCCAGCCATGGGGACGCCGACGTTAGTTGAAACCTGGCCGACTGCAGACGCTACAGCGGCCTAGTGACGGGTCTGCAGGTCCGGTAATGAGAGGCTTTAGCCCTTTCAGGTGTCGGGGTCTCGCCGGGGACAGTAACAATTTGGTGAATCGGGAACATTCAAAATGGATGGCGTCACAATGGCTACTGGCCCTTGAATTGAAAGCTATTAGAATTCTAAAGATGGAATTCTGAAATTAAAAACCAAAAAGATGTACACCTGAAAGGGTTAAATGTGGCGGTCAGATCAGACATATATGGCTGCTAAAGGAGCATGTATACGGTGTGTGTGTGTGTGTGTGTGTGTGTGTGTGTGTGTATATAAGGCAGAAAGGCATTATGATAAAATCACTGAAGTTGTGTGTCTATGTAGGGTCTGAGAGGCTGGATTCACATTCAGAAATTCAGATTCACCCGTTACAAATCCCAACTATGCATGGAATGGTTTTTTTTTTGGGGGGGGGGGGGTATTAATTTTAAATAGTCAATGTCATTGTTTTAAGAATATTCAATAAAAAAGGCAAACAAAAAGTACAAATTACTACCTAGTATCTTCATTAAGTGCCTGACCTCTCTCCACAGAAGAGAAGCCTTGGAACCACAAAAGAAAGCCCTGCTCTCACGCTAAAAGGTTCTCTTTTGTTCTCTCCTCCATTTAAAAAAAAATGTAGGTTTAGAATTTCAAAAATTCCAGGGTTCCTAGGTAAAGTAGTCGACCAGTATAGGTGTAATCGAAAGAGCATTCGTGCGTCGGGGACCGAGAGAGACACGACGAGGACGCAAACTGGGAATCTGAATTTCTCAATCTGGACAGACAGCCGTAGGAGGGGGGGGGGGACTCAAAAGTAACAGGAATCCTGGGGTCAAGTACAAACGGAGACATCTAGACGGACCAGGAGGTGTTAAACTATGCATCTACCAAACATAAGAAGTAGACCTCCAGAGAAAGAAAAAGGATATAGGTGGGGGGGGGGGGAATGCTTTAAAAAGTAAACCATCGATACGTAAGCAGTAAAATAGAAACCCTGACCCCATATGGTCAAGCCACGAAGGAATGTCCCGATCTATCGCTGGAACTGACCCATCGCGAGCCCCGCCCTCGTATCCTCCACATGGCGACCGCCTCTTTCCACGGACGAATGTAGAGAGGGGGGTAAAGCGACGGCAGCCGGTCGAAGGACCGAGAAGAAGAAAAAAACAAGAGGACGGGGCTCGAGGTGGGTCAATTTTGGACACTAACCAATGTAAAGCTAACGGTGCGGTGAAGTGGTTGACAACTTCAGTCATCCGGGAGAATGCCGTTCAGCCGGGAGGCCGAGGTACAGCTGGAGCAATGCGGCTCAGAGTACAGTTTCCTGATTTCAGGCATCCTGAAGGGAAACCGGTGGGGGCGTGTGTGTGTGGGGGTGTGAAGGCCATTAGCTTTGGTGAGGCTTCAGAACCAAAATGGAGAATCAGAGCTGTGTGGCATTTCTCTCTCCAGATGCCTCCTGGTTACTTGTTCACCATCTTGAAGCTAACTGCACATTCCTTTTCCATGGCACACAGCACGCTGACCTGAGAGGGGGGGGGGGGGGACAGAGAACAAGGTCAGTAACTTCTCGCATTTTAACCCTTTCACTGCCACACGACAGAAGGTTAACCCTTTACTATCACACTACCGACGGCGGGTAAGAAGATGCTCGTGACCTGGTGGTACCGTTACAAATTATTTTAGTTAAAATGTCATTCATCATTCAACAATAACAAAATTTCACCATAATATGATCCCAATACAACAGTATTTCCCGTATATGCATTCAGTGGCGGCGCAGCTCTGAACTAGTCAGACGCTGCTAATAGTTCAAAAACTACAAGTCCCACATTCCACAAGCCGCATAAACGTTCCAATCACAGTAGTTTCCTGTGGTGACACGGTTTCAAGCGAGAGAAAGGAAATGAGAACACGGTACACGCTGGAAAAGAAAGTAACGGTACCATAGGCGTTAAGTTATACATTCAGACAACGCTAAACATTCAGCCATGAAGCCCAATCATTTTTATTTTGATCGAAAGAGAGACGAGGAGAAAGGGGAATCCGGCGAGGCGGATAGCGTTAACTTGGCGGCTGAGAACGCTAGCGAAGTTAGCCATGCTAGCGAAGACCACCAATATCCTTTGTGTTTAGTAGGCATGGGCCAGTGACTTTGGTGGTATGTGCTATTGCACAGATGTGTGTCCCGTTCCCGTTTGCACACGCACACAGTGACTTGGTGGTATGTGCTATTGCACAGATGTGTCCCGTTCCCGTTTGCACACGGTACAAATATACACACGTACATTTATTTTTGTTAAAAAAAAGTTTGTTAAGAAACTGTTACTTGGCAATTTTTCACTGTGCTCCTACATTTATTTGTGTGCTCCTAAATTTTCTAATTTAGGAGCACATGTTCTTCTTGGGAAAAGGGTTAGCGTAGAGCCCTGAAAGACTGAATGAAATCTACTGTAAGTATAGTTAGTTTTGTATAATGTCCATAGCTCCGCCATTTTCACCAGATTGAGACATGGTTTTTTTGTAGACTTCACAGAAAGGTAAAGAAACAATGGCATGCAGGTTACTCACCCTACTCATGTACAGTAGGCATCCACACTACACAGCATTTATAGACATAAATAAACTTCATGGCTCATTTCCTACTCTGGGTATTCAGTAGGTGGCGTCAAAGAGGCAACTACCCATGTCACCTGAAGATACTAGTGAAACATTTTGAAATATTCAATTGCAAATAGAATCAATTGTTGTAAATTAATCGTTTAGATTAATACTGATAAAATAATCAACAGATTAAATCGATAACAAAATAATTGTTAGTTACAGCCCTAGCTGGTACCAAATAATTTGAGGGTAAATCAGTGAATACGCTGACCAGGCTGGTACCAAATCATTTTCAGTAGGGATGCACCGAATGGGAAATTCTTGGCGGAAACCGATACCGAAAATAGCAAACAGTTGGCCAAAAACCGAATGCCGAAAATGATTAATATAAATTATATATATAATGTATTTTTTTTATTATTATTTTTTAGCTACCTGATTATGGCAAAAGACATGATTATGGCAAAACTTAACTTAAATAATATTAATACGCACTATTATGGGCCCATAAAACATTTATTCAGCACTTTTGAATGCATACATTAATTCCAGACTGACTGCTGAAAGATTGTACAATTTAAACATTTTCTCTTTGCATACAACAAAATGTGCATTAAAGTCAAGTGCATTTTCTTTTCTCTGTAGGATAACTACAACAAAGTGCATTCAGAACAAAGCCAAGGTGCTTTAAAACTGCATAAAGATCTGCATAAAGACACACACGAGAGGGATAATAGCTTATAGCAGACTTAATGATGTTACTGTAGTGGCTACTGTCATAATTCATGGAATTATGGAAGGATTGTTGTATTTACAACATCTCCTGTGACTCTTAGCGGGGGATGACGTAGCTTACGAGAGACGAGTGAAAGAGGACCGGAAGCGTTGTTAGCTAGCTTAACGCTAACGTTAGTTTAAAAGGTTTTAACCGCGACAGGCATATAGTAATGGCGAGGATATAAAGCATGTTAAAGACGCATTTATTGGATGCGTTGCTCGCAGAGTTTACATAGAAACAGCGCGACTCCCAAGAGGAGTTAGTTATGACAGAATGCTGCAGATACCTGAGATACCTGAGATACACTCACACCCAAGAAAGAAAGACACTCACACCCAAGAGATAGATGCTCACACCCGAGAGATACACTCACACCCGAGAGATACACTCACACCCGAGAGATACACTCACACCTGAGAGATACACTCACACCCGAGAGATACACTCACACCCGAGAGAAAGACACTCACACCCGAGAGATACACTCACACCCGAGAGATACTCACACCCGAGAGATACACTCACACCCGAGAGATACACTCACACCCGAGAGATACACTCACACCTGAGAGATACACTCACACCCGAGAGATACACTCACACCCGAGAGATACACTCACACCCGAGAGATACACTCACACCTGAGAGAAAGACACTCACACCTGAGAGAAAGACACTCACACCCGAGAGATACACTCACACCCGAGAGATACACTCACACACCTGAGAGAAAGACACTCACACACCTGAGAGATACACTCACACCTGAGAGATACACTCACACCTGAGAGAAAGACACTCACACCTGAGAGAAAGACACTCACACCTGAGAGATACACTCACACCTGAGAGAAAGACACTCACACCTGAGAGAAAGACACTCACACCTGAGAGATACACTCACACCTGAGAGATACACTCACACCTGAGAGAAAGACACTCACACCTGAGAGATACACTCACACCTGAGAGATACACTCACACCTGAGAGAAAGACACTCACACCTGAGAGAAAGACACTCACACCTGAGAGAAAGACACTCACCTGAGAGAAAGACACTCACACCTGAGATACACTCACACCTGAGAGAAAGACACTCACACCTGAGAGATACACTCACACCTGAGAGATACACTCACACCTGAGAGATACACTCACACCCGAGAGATACACTCACACCTGAGAGAAAGACACTCACACCTGAGAGAAAGACACTCACACCTAGGCCTGCCACGATAACACATTTTGCTGGGCGATTAATTGCCCCCGAAAATATCGCGATAAGCGATATTATTGCGACCGGTTAGAGAATTTTTTTTTGGAGAAATTTATTTCCCAAAACTTTTATTTTGAAGCCCACCGCTCCGTCTTTTCCGGTGTTTTAGACTTTTATTTTGAAGCCCACCGACCGGACCGGAAGTATTGTTGCGATTATCAGGTACTTTGGGTACCAGAAAAGTCACGTGAAACACTGCAGACCACTGATTGGTCAGAATAGAGACGCGTCTCTAGGATTTCATAATCATTATGTTTGCAGCAGGCACAAGTGCAATAAACAAAGGATACAGTCACTGTGTATTCTGCCTCATTTATTGATTAAACAAAACCGACATCAACACAATTTGCCACCGAGCGGAGAGTTTAGTCTCGCAAAAAGATCGCTGACTTGTTAAGGCTTGTTGTTAGGTTAGGTGCTAATGTTGTGCTAGCGTTTTAGCATGGCTATCGTACATAGCGTGATCAATATAACTCGCTATTGATTGTTTGTATGAGTAACGTTAATGCTAGTAGAATAGACACAACGTGAGGTAATCACCATCCATTTTAAACCGGTTATTACCTAATGCTAACGTTAGCAAATAGACGCGACTGGTAACGTTACAGCTAACGTTAACGCTTGTAGAATAGACACAATGAGAGGTAACGTTAGCGTTAGCAGAATAGACACAACGAGGGTCTCGTTAATGTTGTTATTGATTGATTGATTGAAAACTGTGTTTACTCTGTTTGTATGAGTAAGCTCCTGTGCTGTGCTCTGTAGTAAAGCCAGCGGCCCGCCTCCCAACACGGACAGTGACTGACAAGGGGCACTGGGTCCGCCTCATTAAAACAAACGCGCAAATAGCAATTAATCGCGCCCGTCAAAATCATTGCATTCATTTTAATTATCGCGGCAATTAATCGATTTATTGCTTATCGCGGCAGGCCTACTCACACCTGAGAGAAAGACATTCACACCTGAGAGAAAGACACTCACACCTGAGAGAAAGACACTCACACCTGAGAGATACACTCACACCTGAGAGAAAGACACTCACACCTGAGAGAAAGACATTCACACCTGAGAGAAAGACACTCACACCTGAGAGAAAGACATTCACACCTGAGAGAAAGACACTCACACCTGAGAGAAAGACACTCACACCTGAGAGATACACTCACACCTGAGAGAAAGACACTCACACCTGAGAGAAAGACATTCACACCTGAGAGAAAGACATTCACACCTGAGATTCTCGAGATACACTCACACCTGAGATACACTCACACCTGAGAGATACACTCACATGAGAAAGACACTCACACCTGAGAGAAGACACCCGAGAGAAAGACACTCACACCTGAGAGATACACACACTCGCACCTGAGAAAG
>NC_140166.1:211886476-211903976 GCF_963971535.1 Notolepis coatsorum
ACCTGAGAGAGAAAGACAAACACCTTTAAAAGTGTACAAATTTCATAGCAAAACAGCTTTCCCTCATTTTGAACCAGAGAAAGCATGGAAACTCACCAAAACGTCGTCACCGGTATCAAAACCCTTCCTTATGTCCTTGCCCAGGTCTCCATCTGGCAACTTGAGGTCCTCCTTGACATCTCCATTATCCAGCAGCAGGGACATCATGAAGTCATCACTGACCCCCAACAGCTACACACACACAGACACACAATTAAATGAAAGTATGACTTTAGGAGTGGGATCTAGAACAATCTCTAGATGGCGAGTAGCAGCGGCTACAGAATGCCTGGCGGTCAGACGGGTCAATAGGAACATTTGACGTCCACAATGTTGAGGAAACTTAATTATCTTCACACAAGGCTCACTGTCGCCTCACAGCAAAAATGTCCTGGGTTAAATTCCCGCTTGGGGGAAGGTACCCAGGTGAGACATCTCCTGGGCCTTTCTGTGTGAAGTTTGCATGTTCTCCCCCGTGCTCGCAAGGGTTACCCCTCCAGATCACTAACGCAGTCACGTCTCTGAAGAAGACAGACAGGAGCACTTGGATTGGCCTCCAGGGGCCGCCCCACGCCGGGGAGGGGGGGGGGGGGGGGTGGGTCAAGCGCAGAGACAAGATTTCAATGTGTGCAAAGAAAATACTTCAAGTCCAGTTTGGTCCAGTAACAAGCTACTACAGTCTGTGGAACAGACAGGTGGACCGGTACTAGACGCCTCTCACAGCTAAAACGCCCTGTAAGCACAAGAATCACGCCCTCATTTCTGTATAACAAATCCAAGATGATATGTGCCCGCGACCAGCGATTGTGGCCACATGTCTCAATTGTCATTTTCCAAATTTGTTCCCAGCTTTCAAATTATTAGTCATACGTTGACATCTGAAAATGTACTAATTTGAATCTTGTAAAAAAAATCTGTTTGCTTTAAGCTGTGAAAACTCCTATCAAAGAAAAGGCTAGAAATACCCTCTTAACATTCGGCCCGATACCGTTACTCAATCAATACTAGATGAATGAGCCTCTCGTTATTATAAGACACGTCTAGACAAGAGACCAACTGCTACTACTGCCAGGGAAATCAGCAAATGCTACCTTTAAATTGGGAGGGGGAGGGGCACAAAAAGGTTGTATCGCTAGCACTTTCTTGTTCAGCATAGTTAGCCCGATGCTGAGTCAGCGAGGGGGAAGAGTGGCAGCTTCACTGAGACCAGGAGCTGCTGCAGTGAAAAAGCTCAGGCACTAAAACCAGAATGAGGTTTAATGCCAAGTGCACTTGGCTTGGTGCTCGCTCACACAGACAGAACAGACACCTACAATCATATCAAATGGAATAATGATGGATATTTACCCACAAATCTTTACTACATGTTATTTTTATCCCGTATTGTGGCCGATGTGTGGGTTGGAGTTTCGGAACTTCTTGTACCGTGAGTTTCTTAGCACTGAGGTGTGGCCAGCAGTAGCTAGCAACCCTGTCCCACACATCTCGCAGTCCACAGAACAAAACTGTGAACAAAGTGCAGTACCAAACGAGGTCACCGTTTAATTACAGAGTCTACCTTTAAACTACAATATTTTAAGTGGCTCTGGCATTTTAGTCTGGGACTCGGCTGAGATTTTCAGCCATGTGCTCCCGGTAGAGGAGTAAAACTATTGGAAGGAAGAAAATGCTCAGTCACAAAAAGGTAAGACCTGCCCAACAGGTTTGATGCCTGAGGGTGTGACGTTGCAAGCCAGGATACCCATTCTAAAACTACATTCAAAATCCCTAGGAGAAAGAGACATCTAGCTTGTATTATGAATAATGAATAGAAAAATAATTCTGATAAGTCGAATTTCCTGTTAAGTAATTGATTTATACAATTCCATAATTTAATTAGATAGATTTACTTAAACGTCGTCGGAACACCATGTTTCAGCTTGTAACAAAGCTTGTTAAGATCAAATGATGATTCAGAAATTCCATCCGTGGGAGAGTTGGGAAAACTGGCAAACGGTGAGGTGACTGGTCATCTCTGAAGCAGTCCCACCCACGAGACATGATCTCTGCATGGGCTCCAACTAATAGTTATCATTCATTCCAATACCATGAGGGGATATATAGCAAACTCAAGGCAATACCACTGATTAGCAGAGTCCTAACTTGAGCATTTGGCATCATTCAAGTGCGTTATTAATGTTCATCTGGATACTAGTTAATATCCTGGTTAAGTTCTTTGAAAGGATGAGGTGTCGATTAGTCGTGGAACACGACTTTTATTATTTGATTTTTTTTATTCTATGCAGTGTCACGGACCTCGGTGTTACCATAGGAAATCATTCTGAGATCCCTAGAGTGCAATGGCAGTATCGCCCACCCTTTGAAACCTTATTTCACACGGTGCGTCACATCTAATTTTGTCCGGGCGGAGAATTTAGACCAAGCCAAGTAAATCGCTTCATCAGACCACTTCGAAACGCGTTCAGCACACTTGAGGCATATCTTGTGCCACTTCATGTCAGGGACCCGATCAACATCAATACTGGAAATCGCAATCAGACAATTGGAATATTCTTTTTGGGATACCTCCTAGTAAAGGTAAGGACTATGACATCAACCTACTTTGATCCAACAATGATTTATAATAATAATGTAATAATAATGCAGGACCTCTTTAGAGAGGCCTTTATTCGGCATGCAACAACACAACGACATGCAATGGGCGGCACACACACAGAGGAATACACACACACGCAATTGTCTTTCTCAGGGTCGCCGATGCAATTGAGCTCTGCTCTTAACCCATCCCATCGTCCTTCCCCACAAGGGCTGCCGGGAGCAGACAGGGCGTCGGCGAGGTACCGCACCCGGGGACCAATCCAAGTGCTCCTGCCCGTCTTCGTCAGGGACGCGACAGCGATCTGTTGTGCATGTTTTTCCATTGGGTGTCTCTTATCGGGGAGGGGGGAAACCCTTGCGAGCACGGGGAGAACATGCAAACTCCACACAGAAAGGCCTGGGATTTCACATCGATCGCAACAATCATATGTAACGTACTCCAAAACATATGCCGTTGCTGACGATCAAAAAACGGAAATAGTAGCATGTCCACTGTCCAGGCGAGCAACGCGAATGCTTTTAGCATAATTCACATTTCGCTCCATAACACAGTTACCAGGAATTAGCCAGGATCACTCTGAAACTATACAATATTCGCCATGGTATAACACGCGAACGTATACATGAAAAAAAAAATTCACATGTTGAACAAGGGATAGTTAATGTCAAATGAGCCATAGTAATGTCTCCATAGCTATAATATAGATATAGCCCTGCAAACACCGCAACGCACAGTGAAAATCCCTATCTCTTACAGTGGTGGCGCAATGAGTACAAGGATAGCTAAAACGGCTGGCGCTGAAAGTGTTAACAGCAATTTTTTTTTCGACTAAGAGGTTGGCTGGTCGACTACGGCTCCTTTCGACCGATTAGTCGACTAATAGGGGTCAGCCCTACAGCCAGCCATACAAAATATGGTCTCAGCCAATCACATCGATTTGTACAGTTAGTTAGCCACTCCATTGTGAATTAAAAAGGTAGCCAGCCAGCAAGCACAGCCCGTATTAGCTAGCTATAGTAGCTAACGTTAGTCAACGGGAGAATGATGACCAACAGCTGCAACATGTTATCAGCCGTTGATATGAGCCATCAGTAGCTAGCCAGCTAGATAACATTAGACAACTCCTCATGTATTAAACTAAAGTTAGTGTACTGGGCCATTTTGTTTAATGCTTCAGTGATGTTGAAAGAGGAGCTGTCACGCGGAGACTCTGCACTTGATATCTTGGGAGCGAATGAGAAGATTTGTTTACAAGACAGGTCTGGGAGGGGCAATGCATGCACTGCAGCAGTGTGCGTGTGTCAACAACTTGCTGTAGGAGAGAAGACACTAAAAGACAGCGAGAAAGCCAGCTGCTATCGATATTGCGGGAAATTAGTATTGAAACTGTTTTAATATTCAGAGTCGATATGTATAGAACAATCGATATTTGACAACACTAGTATCGTTGAGGCGATAACATCAGAGCAAAGGAAACGTAAACCATCTGTAAACTTGCTCACAAACGAAAACAGCAACTGACCTCTCAGACCTCTCCTGCTCAGATAATTGGGCTGTTTAATGACCAGATTGATCTGACCTAGAACTAAAACAATCACAATTATACTAAAGACATATAGTCACATGATTATCTCATATAATGACATGATTATCCAATTACTGCAGTAGCCCTAGTTGGGCCATGTGCCCCCTCCCCCCAGCTGCCCCATGCTTTTTCATAATGAGAGCGAGAGAGAGACTGAGCTCAAATTATGAAGACGTTTCTGACCAAATAACGTCACAAATGATAAAAATGACAGACATCCTTTTATCCATAATGGTGGCTCTAACTCCTCTGACTTAGTGTCCAAACGTGGTTTGGATAGTTAGTGGACTCAGTTTCTACCTCCCGCCAGTCAAGCCGCAAACAAACTCATTTAGGGTTTAGAGAGAGAAGCAGGGGGAGCAGTAAAGAGTTATGTTACTTTTAACGTGATTACATTCATCAGAGACACTGTCAATTGTGAATAGAAGGGCAATAACTGTGCATATGTGTGTAGGTTTTTTTAGATAACAGGTATTAGGGGTATATCTTATATAAGACAACTAACTAAAATGTGATCTCATTGGATGTGCCCTGACAATTAATGCTTGTATATCTTATCGTGTGTTGTCATGTTTGTTTATATGTTTGTTTAAAAAATAATACAAAAATAAAATACAAAAAAAGAAGGGCAATAACTGCACTCCAATTTTGAATTCGAAACACGCCATTATAGTTGGAATATTCAGAGTTCCCACTCTTTTTGAGAAATCATTTTTCAGGACATTTCTAGGGGTTCTTCTTAACGATCCAGGACAGCACTTGCTCACAAACTTGTCATATAATTTACCGGTAGGCCTAGTATCGACACATTTGTTTTATTCCTCCTTTTTTAATGATGCAGGGGTCATGATGAAGCGTCTCCGGTTCATAACAGGTGACTGCTAAACCAGTCACAAATTGTACGTTTTACAGCACTTACAGCTTATCGAAAGCCATGGTGGCCAAAACAAAGGGAGCGTGGGCCACAAATAGGGCCTGCGCTGCTATAATCATATCAACAGTCGACAAAAAACACACACCTAGGTTTACATAGGCTGTCTGAGTGAGGGGCTAAAATATGATTAAACATGTCCAGGAATTTTTGTAAAATTAAATTCAAAATGCTTTTAAAACAGATCAGAACTACAGGTTGATTTCAAGGGGTTTCACAATTCACCTGATCCACAATGTGATTTTCTCTTTTGAACAGACGATTAAATTACTGTAAAGTCTTGATTTGTAAAGAAAACCACCAGTTTCTCCAACATTTCAATTAAACTTTTATAGATTTACATATTTGTATTTAAAATCACTTGAAAGTTTGAAGAACTGCATTTTCCATTTTCAAATCTTCATTAGTGTGCCGTGATTGTCAAGTAGCAACCAGTTGTTCTTTTGTCAATGTTACAAGGGGAACAGGAGGCTCTTCAAGCAGTATCCACTGTGTCTCAACAAGCTAGTGTAAAGCTTACCGAGCTACTAGCTAGGGTTATCCTAAAGTAAACTGTAGCACATCAGTTTCTGTTTACATTCTGAGTCATAAAGGTTGGAACACACACACTTACTAGTTGCTAATAGCAGTTGGCTAAACATAACGTGAGTCAGAAGTCATTACACCCCCCATTACATTTGTTAACTGCACTTGAAGATGTTGGTCAGTGAAGATGTATTTTCACGACAATAAAAAAGATCACAATATGTGAAATGACAGTGGGTCAACAACATAAAATGTGTCTGTGTTGACTCACACAATATACAAGCTTGGTGACACGAAAACTGTAGCAGTAACTGTAACTGAAATAAAAATGTAATAAAATAAAAAAAAATAACCCTAACTAACCTTACTGTCATGCACTTGTCCTAATAAACTAACCTACACTGTAGCACTCAACACTTTGATGAACATTGTTGCTCAGCGGATAGAGTTGTGCCCTTCCTGATGACTTGTCGTACAGAACTTGTAAGTCGCTTTGGATAAAAGTGTCAGCTAAATGCCTAAATGTAAATGTAGCAAACAGGAATCTAATCAATCAAATGAGCTAATCATGACAAAACCAACACCCGAACAAGGTTTATATTCTAGCATTGCTCCGAGGTCTGAACCAGATTTAAAGTGTAATTTGGGTGTAGGAGCTCTAACTCTCCACTAACGGGTTATGGCTTCATAAAAGTGAAAGCTCATAGTCTATGGAGCAGAGCCAGATTTTACATCCCAGTTTGGCGGGTTCAGAGAGAATTCTCTGAGATTTCTAGCTTCAGAGTGGAGGCGTGTTCAAAAATACTGACTGAAGTTAAATGAGTATACCACCCATTTTAACAGCTTTGTTTGTCTGAAAGGCAACTCCTTCATGATACTTTGTAAACGCTGTCTCACCTGGTACTCATTCCTGGCAATATTGGGGACCTCCATGTTGTGGGTAGAGGGGCATATGTCTTCATACTTCTTCTGGGTGAAGATGTCAAGACCAACCAGGTGAACCTAGACGAAAACAGTTGCATGTCAAGTCAGGAAATGTAACCGTTGTGATTATGTTACTCCGTGTACTGACGATCACTCAACGCCCACGGGAAGAAATGCAAGTACCCCAGGAGATAATCCATCAAAAACATGTCATTTTACAATTCTTGTTGAACTAGGACTGCACACTATACCGTTTCAGCGTCGACAACACGATGTGAGCCGGTGCAATAGTGACAACAAGAAGGACGCTACTTATTTTGTGAAGAACGTCGAGGCAAATTAAATTAAACGTCACCAAAAACCGGTTTGCTGCCCGATACAAAACGGGGAAAAAACCATCAATGTTAACATTTACCATGACTAGTCTAGAAGGAAACTACATTATAGTCTATATAGATAATGTTAGTCTGATTTAAGGTTTCTAGTGGATTTAAGGGACCAGCACTTGAGGAAAGACACAGGACCCGGCAGACTCTGGGTCAGTCCCCCCCAGGCAGTCAGACTCATAAACAAATAACACCAGCGGCCCGGCAAGACTCTGGGTCAGTTTTCCCCCCAGGCAGGTCCGGCTACCTGCCCGAGTGTGGTAATCTAGTGGCACTTCATCACCGCTAGCGATTTACACACACTACACCAATGCTGTGTTTGTCATGTTCTAGTCTAGAGCTATTTCATCATTCATTCTGCCACTTTGCACACCAAGCTGTGATCAGTACGCAGATTATTCTATTGTAAATTAGTGCTGTATTTATCATCGCTTACGCTGCCTTTTCATTGCTTTCTTTTTTTGTCCTACTTCATGTCGACGATGAAAAGTGGTTTACGGACCACGTTCTTCCCGGAGGATCATACAAGTGACACTATTGCTAAGGGGATGAGAAGTGTTGGCTGCTTCACGCCTAGATGAGAAACAGCAAGTCTGTATAACAGTAACTTATAGCCATGTTTCTTTACTAAGCTAGCCGCTTTTACTTCATTACACAGGTCTTCCAATACGTTTTGCCCCGAACCAACAAGTAACGGAGACATTTTTACCGGGATCCCAAACAGAAAGGCCCCGGAAACCAGACCGACCACAATCATTGCTAGAGCCATTCTTCCCAAATGGAGCTATTGGAAGTTAAAAGTTGCATATAATAATGGTGCTCAGTCTTGTATATTGCAATAAAAATATTGACAATATATTCAAATAAAGATATTGCTATGTACATGTTTTCCATTATGATGCTTTGTTAGCCAATGATGACAGTAGTTCATTTCAAGCTAGGTTTGACACAGTCAACGAAAAAAAAAAAAAAAGCCAAACAATGAGTAAGCAATACAAACGTATATTCAAAATATATATAAATCTTGTTAAAAAATATATATATGGGGGGGGGGGGGGGGGTGTACAAGACATGGACCGGGTTACAACTCAAAATGACAGTTCAGTTAATAATACCTTTGCATGTCCATGCTTTCCGGTCTTGGAGGTGGACATGTCAACAATCTTGCAGGGATGTCCCTTCAGCACGACCACACCGTTCTTCCTCAGGGCAGAGCACTGCATGGGGAAGGTGGCAGAGGCCCCGGCATCTCCACTGGTGAAGTCGATATCTAGATCTGCCATGATGGTGGCTCACGGGCTCCTCTATTGGGGACAAAACGAGATGCGACCAAAAAAAGCACAAGAATTAACCAGTTGTAGTAAAAAAATAATAACATTCATAGTTTTAACCATCTTAGGCTACTTACTCCTGGACAAAACGACTGCACGCTACGGAATAGCGGTAACTTATTGTGAGTGAGCTTGACACCTCGTCTCCTCTCAAGCAAGTTTTGCCTACGTGGTCATGAATGATTCAATCAGTTTTTTGGTCGCAGCAACATTAATCTGGATCCACTGCAGAAGATGATCACTGATGAAGTGAAAATGGGGGACCCTGATGTAAACAAGACGAAAGTCTTTCTCTGGTCTGCATCCCCTTAACAATTGTGTGTATTGAGCTGTACTGTACTATACCCAATCTGCAATCTGTTAATAAAGTTTTCAATCAATCAAGCTGGATGCTGTGTAGCATGAACGGCTAACCACAGTTAGTAACCCTAGTTTTTAAAGAAAGAAAGGGGCAGAACAGATGAATTGAGCTTAGCTACGAAACGTTAGGACCTCCGATCACTTAACTAACGTTAACAACACAATAAAACACATCATGGGTGATGATCGTTTTAACGCCTGCTTTGCTAGTAATCTGCCCACTGGGTGAATAAATAAAAATGCCAGTTCACCCATCCGGTTTGACTTTACGTCGCGGTTTTCTTTTCTGCTACTTTCTATTTTTTTTGACAGCTAACGTTATTAGCTTTAGCTGTTACCCTATTGTTCGCTAGCTACGTGGCAACACCGTCGGTTAGCGTAGTTAGCTCGCTAGCTAACGTTAAAAACAGCTGACTACCATCACCTCGTGTTATTCTTACCGTAGCATGTAGCTACAGTATGTTAGCTTAGCATGTAGCTACAGTATGTTAGCTTAGCATCTAGCTACAGTATGTTAGCTTAGCATGTGGCTACAGTATGTTAGCTTAGCATGTAGCTACAGTGTGTTAGCTAGCTAGCACGCCCCACACCCATCACCGTCGCACATTCATTCAGCCAAGTTAGCTAGCTAGCTTAAAAAAGCCGACCCGGCTAACTTCTTTGTCTGCTCGCAGACCAACGCTACGGGCTCGGCGAGTATTATATCTTCCATTTTCACTCACACACACAAATCAGCTATAATCGCCTTCAAAACGGGACGGCCGCCACGGAACAAAATGGTCAATATTGTGATGGATCAGGCCGGGCAGATCAGAATGTGCCACTGGCATCTCCACTTACCACAACAAGAAGCACGTATCACGTGATGCTGCGCTACTAGTGTAGTGTAGAGACTGCCGCGACACTTCCGGGTGTTTGAGCTCATAGGAGAGCGTGGAGGGGGAGGGGTCAGGGGGGAATGGGAGCGCTCGCTCTTTCCCCCTCCCCCTCACGAGCTCCATGTAACGCGGAAGTGCAGTGGTCTGTTGCTCGCTACTTCCGTACTAGTGAGCGCCGGTAGGGAGGGCCACGCAGCGAGACTCTACTTGAGAAGTTGTATGATGCGATTCTTAATTTACTTTATTGCAGCCGTTAATAATGATGTTCAAAGGCAAGTTTATAATAAAAACACATTCGAATCACTGTCAATTTATTTCCTCCCTAATACATGCCAGAATATCCTGATATGATGACACGGGGTTTCCATCAAAACGTAATTTTGGACATACAAATATCAATTGTTGTTTCGTATGAATAATAATGCACTTTAGGTGAATTTCCTCAACGTGTCACTGTTTAAACATTATTACAGTCACCCACGTCTTAGCTCAAACTGCTTCACAGAAATATTAGCTGGCCTTCAAAATCACCCAGATTATTACACTCTTGTCAGACACACAGCTATAACACACCTGGGTTCAGTTACCTTGCATGGGAAGCCAAACATCTACTGGTCATCAAGCTGAAGGAGATGTTGGGGGAGAGACCTAGATGTCTGCAGTTGTGTCCCGGATGAGGCCCGTGTGAAGTGAAGTATACTGTAGGGATGCGCATGGGATGCACCAATACCACTTTTTCCACTGCAGACTCCTGAGTCCTTAAAGGGACACTTCACCCCCCCCCCCCCCCCCAAAGAGAATGCTGATTTATTTTGCACATAATCTCACACACACAACCAAAAACAGTTTTTTTTTACACATTCATTTAGTTTGATGGTAAATTAGTTTGAATATGGCCACAACAAGTCAAGTCATCGTGGACATTTGACTCCTTGTGTTAATATGAAATTATAATTCCTGACTTCAATAAGCACAAAAGAAATCTATGCAACCGTGTCACCTTGGAGAACGGTGGGTATCTTTGTTACATAGTAAAAAAAATCTTTATGACTAATCTTAATTTTAAATGTCGTTTTGTGAGAGTCAGATAAGTGAATAATGTGAATGAATGAAAACTTTATTTAACAGATTGCAGAATGGGTACAATACAGTACGGCTCAATACACACAATTGTTAAGGGGATGCAGACCAGAGAAAGACTTTCGTCTTGTTTACATCAGGGTCCCCCATTTTCAATTCATAATGAAATTGAACATGTCTAAGGTATATTTTCATAACTGAATAAACAAACTATCCTTGGATCCACTGTTTGAAGCTATGAGCTTCCTGAAAAGTTACTATTTCACTGCTGTCATCTACAAAGGCAGGGTCTGCAGTTTTGTTAACAAACATATTCTAGGCTCATGTTTGGTTAACAGTGCCTAAACATGATTTTGATTTCATTCCTGATGACATAAGATTCATTCTAGGAATTACAGTCTTTTGCAGGCTCTGCAAACAAACCCCCCTCCTCTGAAACTGCATAGTGCAACTTTAAATTGAACATGGCCACCTCTCTACATTACACTTACCTAATCATTGTCCCGGGTTTGCTGCTTGTGAGGCTATATTGACCTAACAGTGCGAAATGTCACATCAGCGTCATCGTGTCATGACGTTGCAGTTACCATCTGCCTCTGGAACCATATAGGCCTATTGGCCGGGGACCAAATCTCACTCACCTTCTCGCCTCAATCCCTCTGTTCACTCCTCTAGCTTCTTGGTGTTATTTTAGATTGTAAATTGTCGTGGGCGGGACATATAGATTCTGTTGTTGTTAAGATGGGCAGGAATATATCTGTTATAAAAAGGTGCTCAGCTTTTCTGACACCACAATTGACCAAACAAGTCATCCAGACTCTAGTTCTATATCACATCTAGACTATTGCCCAATGATCTGGTCAAATGCGATCAAGAAGGATCTGAGAAAGGTGCAGCTGGCTCAGAACAGAGCAGGTCGGCTGGCTGGCCCTTCGATGCACACTAAGGTCAAATGTAAACAATATGCATGTCAAGCTCTCCTGGATGAAAGTCACGGAGAGGCTGACAGTATCACTCCTTGTTTTTGTTAATGTATTGAAATATTCTGATTGTTTATATAATCTACTAACACTCAGCTCTAACATATTATACATTTATACCACACGAGACATGCCACCAGAGGTCACTATAGGCTACAGTTCCTAAAGCTAGAACACACAGATTGCTAAAGCACAAACTAAAGCAAGCTTTAAAGTGGAAATGAAGCAGTGAGCATAAATACATATTCATAGCATCACATTAGTATTTAGATAAGCCACAGAAGAAGTCACGTTATAAAAATAAGCAGTTTCTAAGAAAAAACGATTTGTTGTGTACATTTCTGAAGCATTTAGCATTATGGGCGCGGCCATTTTGTTGCTGACGTCATACCGTGGCTTGGGTGTATACACTCTGGTTAGCTGCCTATATTGAATGGGTCGGTCAGCAAATAAAATGTTGCCTACAAAACAACGGGACCGCGGTGGTTCTGTTTGTATTGCTCCTGGCTGTTCAAACTAATTTTACCATGTGAGAGAGAGGAAAGTTGGTTAATTTCCACAAACTACCAGTGAAAAAAACAGTGTTGTTGACATGTTGGCTCGGGCTGCCTGCACCCAGACGGCGCGACCAGCCTGTTGTACAGGGAAGGAGGATCTGCAGCGAACACTTCATTGCCTCGGATTATGTTGTTGGGGTGGGATGTTTGTCCAGAAGACCACTAATCAGCTGAAGCCGGACGCGGTTCCCTCGGTCTTCGACAGACAGACCGGCGTTAGCTCTCGGGAGCTAGTTGGCACCAGCCGGGGCCAGGCGTTAGCTCTCGCTAGCTAGCGTTAGCAACCGGAGCGTCGCGGAGCATTCAGCCTGCTGGCTACACAGCTTGTGTAGCCAGCAGGCTGAATGCTCCGCGACGCTGGTTGAAGTGGGTCTAGGTAGCCAGCAGGCTGAATGCTCCGCGACGCTGGTTGAAGTGGGTCTAGGTAGCCAGCAGGCTGAATGCTCCGCGACGCTCCGGTTGCTAACGCTAGCTAGCGAGAGCTAACGCCTGGCCCCGGCTGGTGCCAACTAGCTCCCGAGAGCTAACGCCGGTCTGTCTATCGAAGACCGAGGGAACCGCGTCCGGCTTCAGCTGATTAGTGGTCTTCTGGACAAACATCCCACCCCAACAACATAATCCGAGGCAATGAAGTGTTCGCTGCAGATCCTCCTTCCCTGTACAACAGGCTGGTCGCGCCGTCTGGGTGCAGGCAGCCCGAGCCAACATGTCAACAACACTGTTTTTTTCACTGGTAGTTTGTGGAAATTAACCAACTTTCCTCTCTCTCACATGGTAAAATTAGTTTGAACAGCCAGGAGCAATACAAACAGAACCACCGCGGTCCCGTTGTTTTGTAGGCAACATTTTATTTGCTGACCGACCCATTCAATATAGGCAGCTAACCAGAGTGTATACACCCAAGCCACGGTATGACGTCAGCCATGACGTCAGCAACAAAATGGCGGCGCCCATGTTGAAAACAGGGATATTATATTATATTTTTCAGACAAATAAGATAGATTTCACATTTGATTATAGAACCCTGTCTTACACAAGGTACACAACAAACAAACTAGGATCACATTGCTCACTGCTTCATCTCCACTTTAAAATACAACTGAAACAACATCTAACAGCCCTATGCCTAAAAACACATTCTGCACATTTAGACACACACACACACACACACACACACACACACACACACACACACACACACACACACACACACACACACACACACACACACACACACACCCATCGTTTTTATTTTCATTTTATTTTTAGTGATTAGAGCTACTAATATTCCTGTCACTAAAAATAAAATGAAAATAAAAACGATGGGTGTGTTGAATTGATTGATTGATTGATTGATTGAAAACTTTATTAACAGATTGCAGAATGGGTACAATACAGTACAGCTCAATACACACAATTGTTAAGGGGATGCAGACCAGAGAAAGACTTTCGTCTTGTTTACATCAGGGTCCCCCATTTTCAATTCATCAGGTGTGTGCGTGTGTGTGTGTGTGTGTGTGTGTGTGTGTGTGTGTGTGTGTGTGTGTGTGTGTGTGTGTGTGTGTGTGTGTGTATATATGTATGGTTTCTCACTGCTTGTGAATTGAGTGCATATTAATATATTGTTATGTAATGTATATTGTACTATGTATGATTAGGAATGCGGTATGTATAGTAATATGTTTGATAGAAAGTATATTGTCACTTTCTCATTTTTAATACCACTTGGTTGCTTGTCTGTTATCTGTTGTCATGTTTATATGTTATGTGTGGACCCCAGAGTAGCTGATGTTTTGCATCAGCTAATGGGGATCCTAATAAAATCATAAATAATAAATCCTCTGCCTTCCTTCCTACTGTTTCAATAAAATCAAATAAATGCTAAATAGCTATGTAACCTACATATTTTTCTATAGGGCTTATAGTTGCCAAACTCATGTCCCTCATTCTGTGGTGCTCTACGCCGGTGTATCTAATTTGGCTACACTGCACTACATTATTCTGACCAGCAGAGGTCGACATGCACAGTATTGCTAATGGCCCCAAGTTGACATAATGGACTAGTCGGGGTGGCAGTACTCCTGATTATGTCAGTCTGTGCTACCAGGGTGTCCTCCACCTGAAGAACCTCTCAGTGGACAAATATGTGTCTGACATTTGGGGATATAGAGATCGCACTGCAACACCTAAACACAGCGCTCTCTCACTTCAGTTTGAACAGGCTGACTCTAGAGGTATGTGGCAGGGCCTCAGAACGATGACAGATTACAAAGGCACCTCCCTCAAACTGAACAGTGACATCTCCCCAGCAAATGATCTCAATACCTTCTATGCAAGGTTTCAGGCTGTGAATAACAACACCAGCCTACAAGCCACGGCAATGCGGAGGGGGGGGGTCTGCTGAGGGAGATTCAGTGTTCAGAATAACAGAACATGAGGTGAGGAGGACCTTTAAGAAAGTGAATATCAGGAAGGCAGCAGGACCGGACGGCATCCCCGGCCGCGTCCTAAAAGTCTGTGCCGACCAACTGGCCCCGGTATTCACTGACATCTTTAACCTGTCCTTAGAACAGGCTGTCATCCCCACCTGTCTGAAGAAGTCCACCATCATCCCTGTACCCAAAAAATCTACGCCCGCTTGCCTCAACGACTACCGCCCTGTAGCTCTCACCTCCATAGCCATGAAGTGCTTTGAGAAGCTAGTGAAGGGCTACATCTGTTCCTCCCTCCCCATCAACCTGGACCCCCTGCAATTTGCATACCGCCCTAACAGGTCCATGGAGGACGCCATAGCCCATGTGCTGCACACAGCAGCATCACACCTGCACAAGAGGCAGGGGAACTATGTGAGAATGCTGTTCATCGACTACAGCTCAGCATTCAATACCATAGTCCCCTCCAAACTCATAGCCAAGCTCAGGGACCTGGGCTTGAACTATGACCTCTGCCAGTGGGTCTTGGACTTCCTGACGGGCAGACCCCAGGTGGTAAGAGCAGGCAACTGCACCTCCTCATCCATCACGCTCAACATAGGGGCCCCCCAGGGCTGTGTTCTGAGCCCCCTCCTCTACTCCCTGTACACACATGACTGTGTGGCACAGCGGAACAACAACACAATCAACAAATTTGCTGATGACACAATAGTGGTGGGCCTGATCTCTGCCAACGATGAGAGGGCCTACCTGGAAGAGGTAGAGAATGTCGTGTGTGTCATATATGTTATGATGAATTGAAAATGGGGGACCCTGATGTAAACAAGATGAAAGTCTTTCTCTGGTCTGCATCCCCTTAACAATTGTATGTATTGAGCTGTACTGTACTGTACCAACTGTAACAACAATACACACAGTGACATCCCATTAATCATCCCATTAATCAAAGTAAGCATGTGAGTTAATAAGGGCAGAATCAATGTCTGAACCAACTGGCTCGTCTGGCCACAAGAGGGAGGTAGAGGACCACTGTCAGGAGGTAGGGGACCAGGTAGCGTGTATGCCTTCTACAATGCTGTTCCGTTTCCGCGTTGCCGCTTTGCGCTCTGATTGGCCGCTGAAGCACGCCCCCCGAGTGACGCGCGATGGAGATTGTGGTAAAGCTTAGGTGGTGTTTCATATAAGGACTCAGACAGCGTGGCCATTTCAAGTAACGTCTTTATTAATCTAACACAACTGTGCCTGCGCCACGCCTTACAGCAACAGCTATGGATGCCCGTAAGGGACATCCACTACAGAGATCAACCCGAGGTTGGAAAATCACTTAGATTTCGTAAATATTTACTCGTTTCTCATACGGTTAACGATTCAGAAACAATCATTGCTCATCTCTGTGTGTTTATGTCGTTGCAGATGCTCAACAAGGTGGGTTTGATGCTGAGTCATGGCGGCGAAAGTGTCTTTATTATTTTGATTAGTTAACGATCATTAGCAGGTAATTTATGAAGTCATTGTTTATCATAAAACCAACAGCATGACTGGCTCGTCTATTCTGTGCTAGATCAAGACACTATTTCAATAATGGATGACGGTGCGGAATTATCTTTTTAAAGCAGAGTAGTAGAAAACAATTCATGAAAGTAGAAGATATAGGTGTGCAACCTCGCTAGCTGACGTTATATCTACAGAGTACTAACTGTTCTCGGTGGCGTGTATGCTTTCACCGTCATCCATTATTGAAATAGTGTCTTGATCTAGCACAGAATAGACGAGCCAGTCATGCTGTTGGTTTTATGATAAACAATGACTTCATAACTTACCTGCTAATGATCGTTAACTAATCAAAATAATAAAGACACTTTCGCCGCCATGACTGCGTATCAAACCCACCTTGTTGAGCATCTGCAACGACATAAACACACAGAGATGAGCAATGATTGTTTCTGAATCGTTAACCGTATGAGAAACGGGTAAATATTTACGAAATCTAAGTGATTTTCCAACCTCGGGGTTGATCTCGGTGAAGGCTGCAGGGCAAAAGAGTGACTGGCATCCGTAGCCTGCTTACAGAATAAATCAGAGCTGCGGCTGGGTGGCGCAGCGGAGATTGCACTCGTCACCAATGCAAGAGACTCCGGTCTCGAATCCGGGTGTCAGCATTGCCTCCGGCTTGGTCCGGCCGTCATACTGGCTCAATTGGCAGAGCCAGCGGGTGGAAGTTGATGGATGGTAATCTGGACGTTGTGGACAGCGACTCCTACAGGTCGGTTTGGGGACGCCTGCACAGCAGAGACAGGAAGTGACGGGGGTAGTGTAGGCCTCCCACACGTTACACCTCGCCAATGAGAGTCCGCGCTGGCAGGTGAAAAGATGTGACAGGCTACCTCCTCGTGTACCGGAGGGGACACGTGATGCAAGGCTTCTATCCTCTCTACGACCGACCTGTGGGGGGCATATGCGAGCAACGTTCAAGACAGGGGAGGGGAGAATTGGAATCACGAAATTGGGATGGGAGAAAAATAGAAAATAAGGAGAAAAAGTGGAAAAAAAAAAAGAATAAATCAGAGCCCTCTAGGTGGCGGTAGACACATGAGAACAGTGGATCGCCTCCCAGTCTACACATGGTGCAGAAGAAGATGGTCTCCCCACCTGAGGCATGGGATCCTCGGGAGGGAGGAGTCGAGGGAGGAGTCGAGGGAGGAGTCGAGGGAGGAGTCACTCTATCTCTGTGACAGCATCAGCTAAATGAACCCATACCAAAATGAACTGTAATAAAAACCTATTGTATTCCTGTGGTTTGTTTTTTGTACGCACTACAGAGATTTACCACAGGAACACAGGAAGGGATTCATCATAGTATTTCACCATAGTATTTCTATACATAGTGGAATAT
>NC_140166.1:211906476-211922467 GCF_963971535.1 Notolepis coatsorum
CATGCCAATGATGAAGTTGCTGGTCCAATTGCAGCAGCCGGCCAGAGCGATGGCCGCTGGGCGGGGCCCCTGGCTGAACAGCTCGGCCACTATGAACCAGGGGATGGGCCCCGGGCCGATCTCGAAGAAGCAGACGAACAGGAAGATGGCCGACATGCTGACGTAGCTCATCCAGGAGTAATCGCTCTGGGGCGGAGTGGACACAGGTTAGGAGGCACAGTCTCCAAACGGCAGAATCACTTAAAGGAACACGCCAACATTTTGGGAAATTAGCTTACCGTCTTCTACCAGTTTCCTCTCTGTGCGTTCAGTAGAAAGCTATCTGGCTGCACGTTAGCCTAGTATAGCACAATGAATGGAAGCGGACAGTGCCGGTTAGCCTTCGGGAGAGGTGTTAGTTGGACAATGCCTATAGGCTAACCGGCACTGTCCGCTTCCATTCATTGTGCTAAGCTAGGCTAACATGCAGCCAGATAGTGTTCTACTGAACGCACAGAGAGGAAACTGGTATCTATCTTATTGTCTCTCTCTGGAGAAAACGGTAAGCTAATTTTCCAAAATGTCAGCGTGTTCCTTTAAGTCTTATACTGTGTATACTGTCTGAAGTGCAGTAGCCATAAGCACAGTAGCATACTCCCATCAATAGACTGTGATCGTGAAACCTGATGAGGTCGTACAGTACCTGTAACCTGAGGCCCACTGTCATGGCGACTGCGCACACACACATTCCTCCCAGGCCAATCAGCGTCAGAGTACGTCGGCCCGCCCGGTCCACCAGAGCCACCTGCAAGGGGGGGGGGGGGGGGGGTCAAGATAACAAGCTCACACTATATGCAAATATAAAATGTGCATATACTGTATTGCAAATCTTATATTGCATCAATATAAAATACGATATAAAATTGTAGCTATAGGTTAGACCTCTAATGTTTTAAATGTATGTGTTTTGTGTCATTGTCGTGTTTTTTGTTGCGGCCTAACAGCCCTGGGACCATGACGGAAATAAGGGTCTTGTACTCTCTCATGTTATCCTTTGGATCCTTGTTGTGTTTTTAATCCATAAATAAAATTAAATTAAATTAAAATCAAATACGTTGTCATATACATGTACGTAGGCCATGTACACAGTAAATTTCACAGAGTAAATTTTACTCAAACTGAATACAGTAAAATGTACTCAGTTTGAGTAAAATTTACTCTGCAAAATTTACTGTGTGTGTTTGTTTGTGTTTTATGCTGTGTGTGTGTGTGTGTGTGTGTGTGTGTGTGTGTGTGTGTGTGTGTGTGTGTGTGTGTGTGTGTGTGTGTGTGTGTGTGTGTGTGTGTGTGTGTGTGTGTGTGTGCGTGCGTGCGTGTGCGTGCGTGCATGTGTGTGCGTGCCTACTCACAGACACCAGCGTGAAGATGGTGTTGATGACTCCTACTCCTATGGTGGCATAGACAGGCTGGCTGACTTTAGCCCGAGTGAAGATGGTAGTAGAATAATAGAAGATCTGAGACAAACAAGACACACAGTATTGTCTCCATCATGTCACAGAGCATGAGACACAGAACACAATATCTTATAATTAGGGCTGTCAGTTTATCGCGTTAATTAGATTAATAAATTACACAGCAAATGATCGCGTTATGAAAATTAACTCAAAATTCATTAAAAACAATTATTTAAATGTTTTATGAAATGTTTTATTTTATTTAATTTTTTAAAATCTCATTCATTCCATAATAACGTAGAATAAACATTTACAATTTTTTTTTTAAATGGTCCATTTGCATGTTCTTGGTATCTGATTATCTGATTCTAGGGACATCTATGGATCTCAGGGAATGTATTCCCTGTGTCAGAAATACTGTGTCTGTTACTAGGCTTGAGTAAATTGTAATGAACCAAATGAGAATATCAATTCAAATTTTTTTTGTGACTGTGAATAACACCATGCTAAAATTTACCAGACCTGAAAAATCTAAGCAAATGAATAAAGGGAAGATGATTACACAGAAGGTTTTGTAGATACAGTACTGAATTCTGCCACCCGGACACATGCAATTTGAAATGATTAATTTATAGAATATAAAATATCAGGCCTAAAATGGTTATGCTATTAAAATGTGATTAATTAGATTAATTAATTACAAATCCTGTAATTAATTAGATTATTTTTTTAAATCGCCTGACAGCACTACTTATAAAGACTTACAGAACGCCCCCAGGTCTCAACACAGGTGGTGGTTTAAGTATAACTGTGCATCATGGCACCATCACTGTTCATTTCACTAGAGAACAGAGTTCCTTCATTTTACACCTTAATTAAATATGACTTTAATTAAGGCCAATTAAGAAATAAACTAAGTAGAATTTGGCATGGACTAATTCAAATTAAGGGGGAAAAGGAGAGCGAGAGAGAGAGAGAGAGAGAGAGAGAGAGAGAGAGAGAGAGAGAGAGAGAGAGAGAGAGAGAGAGAGAGAGGGAGAGAGACTGAGAGAGGGAGAAAGAGAAAGAGAGGGAGGGAGAGAGAGAGAGAGAGAGAGAGAGAGAGAGAGAGAGAGAGAGAGAGAGAGAGAGAGAGAGAGCTTGTTACTCACAGCGTTGATACCAGAGAGCTGTTGGGAGAGGTGCATCATCAGGGCCACGAACAGCTGTTGTCTGTAGACAGAGGAGCGAATCTAGAGGCGAACAGACGGGACATTTTGATTAGATTTGACCTTTATTTAACCTACATAAGGATTATCTTAACTTGCAAGGGCCCACCACATGTGGGCCCTTTTTAGGACAATTTGACCACCGGCACTTTGGCGACTACTAGTGGCTCGGGTGTGCATATTTTGTAATACAATATATATTTTATATATACAATATCGAATTAAAGCCCCATTTGTTGCCTGTCAATAGCCCTTTCAGGTGACAAAATCCGTTCAGCTGTTCTCGAGTTACATGCCGATATTTGAGGCTTGTGCAAAGTACACGGTATTGCGCAGAATACCACTCCTGAGTCTCTTGGGGCTCTAGTTCCATCAATCATTTGGCAATCTAAAAAATGATTGAAGAGGGTTGTAGTAGCCAATGAGTGTGGCTTTCCAATGATAGCCCACCTGGGGATGTACGAATCAGGGATCTACAGTAGGTGAAAAACTCATGAGCAAAAACAGGAAGAGAAAAACCGCCGAATGAATTGAAGAGTCTATGAGAATACTCTCAGAAGTGTTTTAAGCCATACGAATTTCTGGGGAAATATTACTTCTGGACTACTAACTACTACAGAAAAACTTGAGTAACAAGATTTTCTACAACTCAAGTTCAGACATATGTTACTCTATTTCATTAGCACTAAAAGTGATCTTTCTTTATTGTATCATAAACTTCAGAGTGTTATCTTTCAAAAGAGACCAGGCTTATGCATGTGCTATAAGTATAAAGTATAGTATTTTGGTTTGCAAAAAAGGTATGCAGTCCTCCTGTTTGGTTGGAGCCTATGGCACCTATGGCTTCGGCTGGGCCTTTCCTGGACCTTTCCTGGAGTTGGGTGCTGGTCTCTTGCATGTGCTTTGATGGATTTTGGTTGGTTGTCATCGTTGGGCTTCCTCGGTTCGCTGGCGTTTTGTGGATTCCTTGCGTGGGGGGCTCGCTGGGGCTTCTGTTGTGTTTCGGGGTGTCCTGGGGGTCCCGGTGTCGTCTCGGACCGTCCGTGGTGCTGCATGTCTTCTCATTTGACCGCGGTTGTGTCTGTCTGCTTGAGTGTTTTGGAGTCGTTGCCTTGCTGCGTAGCTCCTTGGGCGTGGCTGCAGGTCCTGGCTCCTGGGGCACGTGACGGGTCATTCCTCCGTGGAGTTTGGGGATGGGAGCGTGGAGTTCACTGGTTTCCTCAGACCGGGGCAGACTCCCGTCACCGTGCATGGCGGTGTGAGTGGCACGCGGGCTGTTTGTGTTTTCCTTCGGTCATGACGTGCTTTATCAGGGGGTGTGGCTTGGATGGAGATGTGGTGGGGATGTTGGGGACTGCCTGTTCCGGGGGGGTTCACATATACCTTTGAGCGACATTGTACTATTGTACTTATTTTACAAGTACAGTGTTGATCACATGCTTTCGAGCAACACTGTACTTATTGTACTTATTTTATGCCTATTCTTATGTCTGCACTTTCTACATTGTACTACTTTTATTGTCTTTTATACCTATTCTTATGTCTGTACTTCATGCACTATTCTGTCAACTGTATGCACATTTTATGCCTATGTTAATTTTATGCTATTTGCTGTGAAGCACTTTGAGCTGCAGTCCATGTATGAAAGGTGCTATGTAAATAAAGTTGTTATTATTATTATTATTATTATTATTATTATTATTATTATTATTATTATTATTATTATTATTATTATTATTATTATTATTATTATTATTATTATTATTATTATTATTATTATTATTATTATTATTATTATTATTATTATTAATAATAAAAAGAAAATAAAGATAACATTTTGGAGTAAAAGTTACAAAGAAATTCCCTGAAATGGAAATAAATCAAATCAAATCAAATCAAATGTATTTGTAAGGCCCGACAACACACGTTAATGTCCCCAAGGGCCGGACACGTCTTCTTTAAACAAGTCAAGAAGAAACATCACAATAAGTCAAGAACAAAACAAGAACACCATAAGGTCCAACAAATTTAAAATAAATGCAAAATAAATGAATAAACTCAAGTAAAGTACTGTACCTCAAAACAGTTCTTAAGTAGGTTACAGGACTTACATGAGAACAAATACTCCAGTTACTCCAGGCTAAATCACTTAGCTACCATGCAGTGACAGGGCCTGCCCAAGGCACTAAGCAAACCAAGTGCCTGCTTAGTGCCTCTGTGGCCACTGTAGTATTCTTGGTAAAGAATAGACGGACACCGGACATAACGTAAGTAACACTTTACTGCTTGTTTACATGGTACCGGAACCCCGTCCGTGGACCCCAGTGTGCATGACACAGAATAGGCAATCTACTACACTCCTCCCCTTTTAGCAATAACCCTACCACAATAAAATGCAGCAACAAACAAATAAACTAAAATTAACCAATGACATAAAACATGTCAACTCTACTGGCAACAATAAAATGCAGCATTTTCTTTACGATTAGAACAATGATAACCGTTGACATAAGGACATGTCAACTCTAGGGAGTTATACTGGATTATAAAACCAAGCAATGTTCGGTATATTTCTGCCAGGACAGCCCAGTCTCTGTTACATCACTAAAGGTCAAGCCTTTTCAGGTGGTCTTCGTTGGCGTACAGGAGGCTGTCTGTTTATCTCTGCGTAATCCACATGAATACGCTCCCATGGTGCAGTAGCCCAGGACCACGGATGGAGGGGTGCAGCCACAGGCTTGTTGCGGACTGCTTCACAGGCTGAGCACTGACTTACATACTGTTGTATATCCTGGTCGAGCCCAGGCCACCACAGGTAACTCCTAGCAAGAGCTTTCAGACGAGTGATTCCTGGATGACCCTCGTGTAGATCTGAGATCACTCTCTTTCTGAACTTGGGAGGCACCACCACTCTAGATCCCCAGAGTAAACATCCTTGATCAGTAGAGAGTTGAACTTTCTTATCTGTGTAGGGACGAAGGTTAGTGTCACTGACATATGCTGGCCAGCCGGCCAGTGTCAGGTCCATCACTTTGGACAGTACCGGGTCCCGCCTGGTTTCCTCTGCTATGTCCGATGCAGAAAGGGGCAGCTATTCAATGAGTCGATTTTGCATGGTAGCCTCGATAAAGCATCTGCGTTGGCATGGTCGCCTGATTTTCTGTACTCAATGTCATAGTCATAAGCCAACAGTATCGGCCAGTGTCGGGACAGCAGATTTAGGGCCCAGAATGGCCAGGAGAGGATTGTGATCTGTCAGCAACTGGCATTCTCTTCCATACAGATACTTGTGGAACTTCTTCACACCATAGATTATGCTCAATGCCTCTTTTTCAATTTGAGCATAGTTTTGAGCATAAATGGTTCAAGAATAACAGACTTTGGGTATGCAATCAACAGGCGTTTTACGCAAAACTTGCCCGATGCTTAAGAGGTTATTAACTAAAAGGCCCCATGAAGGCTTGGGCCGGCCGTGCTCAAATTCAGCTTTCCATGTATAGTTCCAGTGATTCTCTTGTGCACTCTTATCTGTCCTATCCACTGAAGCAGAAACACCATAAAAATTATCTTTATAATAATAATCTCGATGTGATTTATCAAGAAATATCTACAGCAAGAATTCTGGGTCTCAATGAATCCAAAATGTTAATGTGGTTAGAAGTGGTGGAGAGAATAAAAGCTAGCTTATAATGGTAGTGTCTGGTTAGGAGTGAGGGATAATGGAGGTACTATCCAAAGAGGGGTCCGGGAGGGGGGGGTTCGAGCTGGAGCATATGTGTGTAGGTTTTTAGATAACAGGTATTAGGGGTATATCCTGTATAAGACATTGGTATAAATGGTAATTTCGTTGGATATACACTGTATATTAATGCTTGTGTATCTTATCGTGTGTTGTCATGTTTGTTTATATGTGCGTTTAAAAAAAAAAAAAAAAAAAAAGTATCTTTAGCCGGCGGCTGGGTGGCGCAGCGGACAAGGCGCTCGTCACCAACGCAAGAGACACTGGTATCGAATCCAGCTGTCAGCGTTGCTTCCGGCTTGGCCGGCCGTCATACTGGCTCGATTGGCAGAGTCAGCGGGAGGGAAGCCGGTGGGTGGGTCTGGGTCGTTGTGGACAGCGACTCCTACAGTTTGGTCGGGGCGCCTGCACAGCGAGGGAAGGATCTAGGAGAGGTAGTGTGACCTTCCACACGTTACACTCTCTCAGTGAGAGTCCGCGCTGCCAGGTGAAAAGAAGTGGTGGGCTGGCTACACATAGTCTCCGCCCTCCCAGACCGACGGTAGGGGGTAGAGTGCGCAACGACCAGGAAGCGTCTATGCCTTCTACAACGCTGTTCGGTTTCCGGGTTCCTCTGATTGGCCGCTGAAGCACGGCCCCCGAGTGACGCGCAAACAGCCAGCCTTCACCGAGCCAACTCGATGGAGATCAACCCAGAGGTTGGAAAATCACTTAGATTTAGTAAATATTTACCCGTTTCTCATACGGTTAACGATTCAGAAACAATCATTGCTCATCTCCGTGTGTTTATGTCGTTGCAGATGCTCAACAAGGTGGGTTTGATCCGCAGTCATGGCGGCGAAAGTGTCTTTATTATTTTGATTAGTTAACGTTATCATTAGCAGGTAAGTTATGAAGTCATTGTTTATCATAAAACATACAGCATGGCCCTATTCCCCGTACCTGGTTCAACTAAGTCGATCAAGAGTCCCATTATCCAGATTCAGTTAACCCGATGTTTGAAGCCGGGATTTTCCTGTTCCTCGAAGGTGGATTCAGTCTCGTTAACTCAAACCAGACTTGAGACCCAGGATAAGTGCGCACGGCCGCTTCAGTTGAAAAGCCAGCACGTATCGATAGCAGAGATCCTGATTGTCTAACGGCATTGATTGATTAATTGATTTAAAACTTTATTAACAGGTTGCAGTACGGCTCAATCGCCTCGCCGACAAGTTAAATGCGTTATCTATAGGCAAATTTTAAGTCCCTCATTACCCCAATCAATCAGATTATATTTCTTTAAACTTGCCTGCTGGCAGTAGGTTTATGGAATGGATAATCAAATGAGATCTTGCTAGCGAAAATAATTAGTTAAACTGTTATGCAGAATAAGGATACGGCTCTCTTACCCATTGATTGATGTATGGTGGATCTTTTACTTATCTTCACTGTGGTGTAATGGTTTCTGCTTTTGACTTTCACACAGGCGGCCCGGGTTCGAATCCCACTTCTCCTAGTCTTTTCCTTCTTTTTGCAATGTAGGAATAATTCAATTTGGTGCACGTTGAGAGCTATATAAAGAATGACATCCTCAATGCATGTAGATTTATAATATTCTAACTTAAAACTAGGCTACTTTTGCGTATAATCATTAATATTATATTCCAAAAAAATTATATTGGAAACGGGGGGTTTTGAACACCGGTCGCCCGGTTGCCAGGATTCAGCACTAGCCGCTGCGCCACTGTGCCAGACGTGATATACTCATTGTTTATGCATTAATGGACGAGAGACCCGTGTTTAGAATATTTTTCTTACCAAAAAATGAAGTTTTATCTCTTTATTCTCAAATGCATTAATGTGACGTCAACGGCTCATTCAATTTCTCAAATCCGTCAAACAGCGCATCTCATCAGACATTTTAATCCCAGTTACAATATCACACAAAAACCACAATCCCCGCATAGACACTTCAATTTTATGCTTGAATGAAACACAATCCGGCGCTCCGTTAAGCAAATCTACAGCGGAGATTAATATATGAAACTAATCAGAGCCAAAAGGCCGAAAGGTTTCATTCATTAAAAATATCCCTGCGGGATTCACATTTGCAATGAGCCGTTATTAAAATAACCACATGCAGCGTGTATCGCGACTCCGAGCGCCGTATATGACGTGCATTATTTTATTTAGGACAAAGTAAATCTATAGGCTCAATATGATTTATTATCAGCATTTAGTTCTATTATTATACATTTCAAAAGCCCCCTCTAGGAAAACGAAGCACAGAAACGTAATTCAGAATGGTATAAATGGGATCTCTAGACTGTGAGAATCATTTCAGGCAACGAGCTGTCACTTCTTTGCGGGGGCGTGGCCATGGTTCATCCGGCTAACTGAACTTAAGCCTGCTCTCGACCAGGCTCAAACTTTTTGATCTGTTGTCATGGTGATTTAGACAATCCAGCTTCGGGGAATGGGAAGGTCCGGCTTAAGTCAGACTTGACCGAAAGTTATCCGGCTAACTCAGTTATCCAGGTACGGGGAACGGGGCCCATGACTGGCTCGTCTATTCTGTGCTAGATCAAGACACTATTTCAATAATGGATGACGGTGAAAGCATACACGCCACCGAGAACAGTTAGTACTCTGTAGATATAACGTCACCTAGCGAGGTTGCACACCTATATCTTCTACTTTCATGAATTGTTTTCTACTCCTACTCTGCTTTAAAAAGATAATTCCGCACCGTCATCCATTATTGAAATAGTGTCTTGATCTAGCACAGAATAGACGAGCCAGTCATGCTGTTGGTTTTATGATAAACAATGACTTCATAACTTACCTGCTAATGATAACGTTAACTAATCAAAATAATAAAGACACTTTCGCCGCCATGACTGCGTATCAAACCCACCTTGTTGAGCATCTGCAACGACATAAACACACGGAGATGAGCAATGATTGTTTCTGAATCGTTAACCGTATGAGAAACGGGTAAATATTTACGAAATCTAAGTGATTTTCCAACCTCTGGGTTGATCTCCATCGAGTTGGTTAGAACTAGAGCTCAGCTCGGTGAAGGCTGGCTGTTCGCGCGTCACTCGGGGGGGCGTGCTTCAGCGGCCAATCAGAGGAACACGGAAACCGAACAGCGTTGTAGAAGGCATAGACGCGACCAGGAAGGGGATTGGGAATTGGCATAACGACTAACATTGGGAGGGGAGAAAAACGGAAAAAGAAAACAAAAAAATAATCTTTAAACATACGTAAGTAAGTAGTTTAGATAAATTAAAAAAAAGTAAGTTGTTAATATATTACTGACTGTATTGATTAAATATATTGAACTGTCGTTGTTATAGTGGATTTAATATAGTTGCTGATTAACCTGAACTATTGATTGGATAAAACAAACATTACTTCACGCAATGCAAAAGCCTCTCCTCACCCTGGGGAGGTGACAGTTAACGTCATTCAGCCCTATAACATATTCACTATTATAGTTTTTATAGTTTTTGCTGTACATTTCTTTTTAAATTGTTGCACCAATGGATGCACATGTCTTTGCACACTGTGTATATAACTCTGTACATAACTACTTCTATAACCTTGTACATACTGTTATATTATATATATATATTATTTCTTTCCTTTTGACCTTATCTTCATATTTATTTTAATTGCCTTTTTTATATATTTTCTTTTGTTTAACTTTTTATTATCAATACAACATTTTATTATAAAAAAGAATAATAAAGCAGTTTATACATAATAAAAATAACATAGTAAAGCATTCTGTACATAACTACTTCTATAACCTTGTACATACTGTTATATTATATATTTATATACAGTATATATTATTTCTTTCCTTTTTACCTTATCTTCATATTTCTTTTAATTTCCTTTTTTATATATTTTCTTTTATTTAACTTTTTGTTATCAATACAACATTTTATTATAAATAATTATAATAAAGCAGTTTAATTAAACATAATAAAATTAACATAGTAAAGCATAATAAAAAAAAAAATCAGAAAATTGGGATCACACTTATCTTCATGTTCTGTTCTTTTATCTCTTTTTGTGCAGCGCTGTGGTAGTTCCCTACAGAGACAATAATGATCTTATCTTATAGCCCAGCTGGGAGGCTCTGGTTGCAGTTTTGTTGTGTGTGTGTGTCTGTGTGCGTGCGTGCGTGCGTGCGTGCGTGTATAATAATATAAACTGGTCACGGCGTGGGTTTAAAACACCTCCGGGGGTCTGGGATGCATTTAGGGCCACATTCAACATAGGCATAATTGCAATTGTGTTTTCCAATCCATGTACTGTACAACCACAGACCGAAGATAGGCCTTCACATGATGTCCCTGGTCTGACTATACGTTATTGATCCACACAGGTGGCAGATTAGGTTTAGGTTTACTTTATTTGTTCAAGGGGGACAGCGTACATTAATAAAATATTTTAAAAACGTAAATGCACCTATAATTTTAGCCAAAAGGCTCATTTCCATTGGCAGTCCCCCTGCCAGAAGGCACAGGCTAAAATCCTGTGTAAAAAAGGGTTAGCAATACAAACAGAATAAAAGCGGGATAAATAACATTAGAATTAAAAACACAAACAAAAGCACATAGTAGAACATACGATAGGGATACAGGGCACAATTCAGTCATGGACACAAGGACAGAGCACATCATGACATATTAGAAGACCCAGGCATAGACAAACGCACCATATCCACACACATACACACTCACACACCTCAATGCTGGTTTTCAATTCGCCATTCCCTAACCCTGCACTTGAATGAGTGATATGATGTGGACACTCTAATCGTTTGAGGTATTGAGTTCCATTGGTGGGATCCTCTAAATGAAAAGACGGCGTGGCCAAATGCACTTTTTGTTAAAGGGATTGTACGTACAGTCCCCCCTTGCCGCACCTCTAGTATTCCTGGTTGAGGCAAACTTGAGGTTGATGAAACCAGACAAATGACACAGATAGTAGTATAGGCTATCGTAAATGGTGAGTTATTGAAAAAGAATACTCTGGAGACTCAAGTGTCAACTGCATTTTGCACAGGAATGTTTTCCCTGATACTCTGATTGCAATTGCATTTAGTTTTCACTTCATTATTCAGCCGATTTCAGGTGTAATTGTTCTGGTCTACAGACCCAAAAGGTGTCAGTAGACTCTGCCTAGTGACAGATGCCGATTGGCCCGGTTGAAGGTCCAACCTGGAGACAGCGGCACTCAAGGCAGCAGGAACCACTTGACTCACAAAATATACTACGGTTCTTCCTATTGGATCAGATCTTATAGGAGCATACTACGGTTCTTCCTATGTTTGGATCAGGTCTTATAGGAGCATACCAGGGATCAGGTCTTATAGGAGCATACCAAGGATCAGGTCTTATAGGAGCATACCAAGGATCAGGTCTTATAGGAGCATACCAAGGATCAGGTCTTATAGGAGCATACCAAGGATCAGGTCTTATAGGAGCATACCAGGGATCAGGTCTTATAGGAGCATACCAAGGATCAGGTCTTATAGGAGCATACCAGGGATCAGATCTTATAGGAGCATACCAAGGATCAGGTCTTATAGGAGCATACCAAGGATCAGATCTTATAGGAGCATACCAGGGATCAGATCTTATAGGAGCATACCAGGGATCAGATCTTATAGGAGCATACCAGGGATCAGATCTTATAGGAGCATACCAGGGATCAGATCTTATAGGAGCATACCAGGGAGATGATGGAGACCTTGGGCTGCCTGTCTGCCTCCTCCTGCTCCTTCCTCATCTCCTCCAGGTCAGGGGTCACGTCGTACTGCCCCCCCTTCAGACGACAGAGACCTGCAGGGGGGAAGCATGAGAGCCCAAGCAGGGGACAGGGGAGAGAGTGCTTTAAGATGTGTCTCCATGTGTTCCAAGCAGGGGACAGGGGAGAGAGTGCTTTAAGATGTGTATTCATGTGTTCCAAGCAGGGGACAGGGGAGAGAGTGCTTTAAGATGTGTATTCATGTGTTCATGTGTTCATTTAGCTGAACGCTTTTATCCAAAGCAACTTACAGGTTCTGTACGACAGGTCAGCAGGAAGGGTACAACTCTTTTAGCTGAGTAACAATGTTCATCAAACAGTGTTGAACGTGGGCGCTGCAGTGTTGAGTGCATAGTGGTAGTAGAGACACATTAATTCGTATAGTAGGTAGTAATATAGACAAGGAGGATTAATTAGTGGAAGAGTGCATGATAGTAGAAGACAGTAAAAGCAGGGATTCTCTCACACATTCACACACCGACAGCGGAGGCGACCATTCAAGGTGCCGACCTGCTCATTAGGAGAGCAGTTAGGGGTTTAAGTGTCTTGCTCAAGGACACTTAGACACACTGCTGGGAGCTGGAATCGAACCGGGAACTTTCCGACTACCAGACGAGCCCTCTACCTCCTGATCCATTGTCGCAATTTGTGTGTGTGTGTGTGTGTGTGTGTGTGTGTGTGTGTGTGTGTGTGTGTGTGTGTGTGTGTGTGTGTGTGTGTGTGTGTGTGTGTGTGTGTGTGTGTGTGTGTGTGTGTGCGTGCGTGCGTGCGTGTGTGTGTGTGTCTCACTCTTGCGGGCCTCCTCCTCCTCTCTTCTTGTGATGAAGAGGTACCGGGGGCTCTCTGGACAGAGCGGCAGCAGCACGGTCTGCAGTACAGCAGGGGCCCCGGACAGACCCAGCAGAAGGGGCCACATGGCATCATTACCGAGCAGGAAGTCCAGACCGATCACCTGCACAGTGAAGCAGTGGTCAATCAGAAGCCGTGTGTGAACTACGGAGATACACTCTTTTCATTGTTTTATTGCACACTGCACTATTGCACTCTTTTACTATTTTACCCTTATTTTCTCATCAACCGTATTGTGTAAACATCTAAAATACTTGGTTATCTGCCAATTTCATGATTCATCAAACCATTAACAAAGAGGCCTATTAATAAGATGTTATAGATCCTAATATGAAGAATGTGATTTAATGCTCTATGTGCCTTATCTTGACTTTGTCTATTTTGCTGCTGTCTATTTTATGCTCATTTATGGCAAATTTATTTTATTCAACAGAGAAGATTTTCAGAGGGTTTGAAATACATGGCTCTTTAAGCTGAATAATGCGTGCGTGCGTGCGTGCGTGCGTGCGTGCGTGCGTGCGTGTGTGTCTCTCTCTCTCTCTCTCTCTCACCTGGCTGATCAGAATACCTATGACTACAGCCAGCTGGTGTAATGTACCCAGGGCTCCTCTGTAGGCTTTTGGAGCAATCTCTCCTATGTACATAGGTACCAGACCTGATGTCAACCCTGTAAACACACACACATGAACCCATGGATCGGTCAGTTACAACTTGCACAGAACACAGTAGCACATGTGCCAACAAAGACTAGACGGAGAGACACACCCTTTTTAAAGTCACATAACACCCTTTTTAAAGTCACATTACACCCGTTTTAAAGTCACATTACACCCTTTTTATAGTCACATTACACCCTTTTTAAAGTCACATTACACCCGTTTTAAAGTCACATTACACCCGTTTTAAAGTCACATTACCCATTTTAAAGTCACATTACACCCATTTTAAAGTCACATTACACCCCTTTTAAAGTCACATTACAGCCATTTTAAAGTCACATTACACCCATTTTAAAGTCCCCGCACTAGTTGCCTGTTAGTTCGTTTTAGAATCGATTTTAAGATCCTGTTATTGGTTTTTAAATCACTAAATGGCATTAATATACCTGCCTATTTATCTAAAATGTTTTTTTAGGTATGTGTCCAGCAGAACCCTTAGATCCTCTGACACCGGTCTCCTAACTGTTCCACAGGCTAGAACAACAAGGCCTGGAGAAGGAGCTTGTATCCGTTATGGTTCTATAGCTTTTAGAACAACAAGGAGAAGCAGCTTGTATCTGTTATGGTCCTATAACCTTTAGAACAACAAGGAGAAGCAGCTTGTATCTGTTATGGTCCTATAACCTTTAGAACAACAAGGAGAAGCAGCTTGTATCTGTTATGGTCCTATAGCATTTAGAACAACAAGGAGAAGCAGCTTGTATCTGTTATGGTCCTATAACCTTTAGAACAACAAGGAGAAGCAGCTTGTATCTGTTATGGTCCTATAACCTTTAGAACAACAAGGAGAAGCAGCTTGTATCCGTTATGGTCCTATAGCCTTTAGAACAACAAGGAGAAGCAGCTTGTATCCGTTATGGTCCTATAGCATTTAGAACAACAAGGAGAAGCAGCTTGTATCTGTTATGGTCCTATAACCTTTAAAACAACAAGGAGAAGCAGCTTGTATCCGTTATGGTCCTATAGCCTTTAGAACAACAAGGAGAAGCAGCTTGTATCCGTTATGGTCCTATAGCCTTTAGAACAACAAGGAGAAGCAGCTTGTATCCGTTATGGTCCTATAACCTTTAGAACAACAAGGAGAAGCAGCTTGTATCCGTATGGTCCTATAACCTTAGAACAACAAGGAGAAGCAGCTTGTATCCGTTATGGTCCTATAACCTTTAGAACAACAAGGAGAAGCAGCTTGTATCCGTTATGGTCCTATAACCTTTAGAACAACAAGGAGAAGCAGCTTGTATCTGTTATGGTCCTATAGCCTTTAGAACAACAAGGAGAAGCAGCTTGTATCTGTTATGGTCCTATAACCTTTAGAACAACAAGGAGAAGCAGCTTGTATCTGTTATGGTCCTATAACCTTTAAAACAACAAGGAGAAGCAGCTTGTATCTGTTATGGTCCTATAGCCTTTAGAACAACAAGGAGAAGCAGCTTGTATCTGTTATGGTCCTATAACCTTTAGAACAGTCTGCCAGAGGATCTACAGGTTTATGAATCTGTGGATATTTTTTAAGAAATCTTAAAACACATTTGATTAGCAGCTTTTACCTAGTTCTTTTTTATTACTTTAATTTATTTTATTATTGTATATTATTATTACTATTATTATGTGTTTATTTATGCCTTTTTAAATATTTATTCTTTGCAATCTTTGCAAAGTGTGATGCACCCGCAGGCATCACAGCCGTGGCAATATTCATGACAACATACCACAGGCTTTGAGTGTATTATTGCTTTAAGCGTCGAGAAAAATATAGGATGAATACAGACAATTCTAGGGTCTTTTATATCAATTTCAGTGAACTTGGCGTGGGGGATCAGCACCTTGGACAGTTCCGGGAGTTGGGCCAGTCCGTGGACTTGGTGGTGTTATTTCATTACGGCTTTTCTCCAGCGCTTCCAGCTCATCTTTCGTTGGATTGGCATGTCTGATAATGCTGTTTTTCTGAATACCGGTAGATGTAGGCCTGTCCTCTTTATCTATCCACTCGTTTATGTTTTTCTTTTTTTTTTTTTATCTTTTTCCCCCTCCTTTTTCCGATTTTTCTCCCATCCCACTGTTAGTCGTTATGCCAATTCCCAACCCCCTTCCTGGTTGTTGCGCACCCCCCCCCCGGGAGGCCGGAGACTGTCACATGCTTTCCTCCGACACATGTGCAGCCAGCCGCAGCCAGCCTGGCAGCGCAGATTCTCACCGGGAGAGTGTAACGTGTGGAAGGTCACACTACCTTTCTCC
>NC_140166.1:211922667-211972667 GCF_963971535.1 Notolepis coatsorum
ACTGGTTTACTCAGACCGGGGCAGACTCCCGTCACCGTGCATGGCGGTGTGAGTGGCACGCGGGCTGTTTGTGTTTTCCTTCGGTCATGAACGTGCTTTATCAGGGGGTGTGGCTTGGATGGAGATGTGGTGGGGGATGTTGGGGACTGGCTGTTCCGAGGGGGGTTTACATTATGCCTTTGAGCGACATTGTAGTATTGTACTTATTTTACAAGTACAGTGTTGATCACATGCTTTCGAGCAACACTGTACTTATTGTACTTATTTTATGTTTATTCTTACGTCTGCACTTTCTACATTGTACTACTTTTATTGTCTTTTATACCTATTCTTATGTCTGCACTTCATGCACTATTCTGTCAACTGTATGCACATTTTATGCCTATGTTAATTTTATGCTATTTGCTGTGAATCACTTTGAGCTGCAGTCCATGTATGAAAGGTGCTATGTAAATAAAGTTGTTATTATTATTATTATTATTATATTATTATTATTATTATTATTATTATTATTATTATTATTATTATTATTATTATTATTATTATTATTATTATATATTATTATTATTAGTTATTATTATTAATAATAAAAAGAAAATAAAGATAACATTTTGGAGTAAAAAGTTACAAGAAATTCCCTGAAATGGAAATAAATCAAATCAAATCAAATCAAATGTATTTGTAAGGCCCGACAACACACGTTAATGTCCCCCAAGGGCCGGACACGTCTTCTTTAAACAAGTCAAGAAGAAACATCACAATAAGTCAAGAACAAAACAAGAACACCATAAGGTCCAACACATTTAAATAAATGCAAAATAAACGAATAAACTCACGTAAAGTACTGTACCTCAAAACAGTTCTTAAGTAGGTTACAGGACTTACACGAGAACAAATACTCCCAGTTACTCCAGGCTGAATCACTTAGCTACCATGCAGTGACAGGGCCTGCCCAAGGCATACTAAGCAAACCAAGTGCCTGCTTAGTGCTCTGTGGCCACTGTAGTATTCTTGGTAAAGAATAGACGGACACCGGACTTACGTAAGTAACACTTTACTGCTTGTTTACATGGTACCGGAACCCCGTCCGTGGACCCCAGTGTGCATGACACAGAATAGGCAATCTACTACACTCCTCCCCTTTTAGCAATAACCCTACCACAATAAAATGCAGCAACAAACAAATAAACTAAAATTAACCAATGACATAAAACATGTCAACTCTACTGGCAACAATAAAATGCAGCATTTTCTTTACGATTAGAACAATAATAACCGTTGACATAAGGACATGTCAACTCTAGGGAGTTATACTGGATTATAAAACCAAGCAATGTTCGGTATATTTCTGCCAGGACAGCCCAGTCTCTGTTACATCACTAAAGGTCAAGCCTTTTCAGGTGGTCTTCGTTGGCGTACAGGATTGCATCTCTCAACCTGGACCTCGGGTGGAGGGCCCGGTTGTGCTGGTACGTCAGGCTCTTCCTCTTGACCACGTCTCCAGTCTGGAGCGAAGTCCTCTGGGTAATTGATACTGCTCTCCTTGTCTGTTTCCGCAGCACTGTTAGACCGCAACAGATGATCGACGTGAACACTGACCTGGCGATGACCCACTTGTACTGTATAGGTTAAAGGGCCTTTGCGATGTAGGATAACCCCTGAGTTCCACAGGCGCTTGGGATGGCGGAAATCGCGCACTTTCACCTTCTCCCCCTCACCGAAGTGTCTGACAGGCTTTGAGTGCTTGTCATAGGCCTTCTTCTGCTGCAGTTGATGCTCAACCACAGTGTTCGAGAGGTCTGGCTTCAGTAGCGTCAGGCGAGTGCAGGGTTGGCGTCTCAGAAACAGTTCAGCTGGTGTGCGTTCAGTCACTGTGTGGGGTGTGTTCCGGTAACTGAACTAAAAACGGCGAGCCTCTGGTGAGTAGGCACAGACTGAACCTCCTGTTTAGTCCAAGCTTTCTTAAAGATTTGCACCGCCCTCTCCGCAGCTCCATTTGAGGCTGGATGATATGGCGGTGACAGTGTGTGTCTCACCCCATTGTTTCTCAGGAATGTCTCAAACAGTGCCATTATCTGAGACCAGTTCCTTGGGAAGGCCATAAGCCGCGAACAGGTGTCTCAGTAGGTCGATGGTATTCTCAGCTGTCATCAGTTGAGTAGGAAACACCTCCATCCACTTAGAGCAGGGGTCAGCAACCTTTACTATCAAAAGAGCCACTTTTCCCCCGTCCCACAAAATAAAATGCTCAGGGAGCTGCACAACCTATTTACCCTTAAAATGAAGATAACACAGTGTATAACGTTTTATTATAAAGCAACAAAAAGAAAAATGTTGACTTTTTATTGCTGTTTTTACCTGTTATAACAAAGGAAAACCTCAAACTCTTATGAAGAGGAGAAAAAATACTGGCTGTGTAGACCTATTTTTAAATAAAACACAGAAGAGGAGACAAAACACTGGTGTCTGTAGACCAACTTTGAAATAAAACCCTGAACTATTCAGGTATATTTGAGTCCTTCCCTTATTTGTGGAACATTTATAAAATAAAAAGTAGTCCACTTTGAAAAAAGACTACCATGTGTAGACCTACTTTGAAATAAAACACAGAAAAGGAGAAAAAACACTGGTATCTGTAGACCTACTTTGAAATAAAACACAGAACTATGCAGCTCTATCTGAGTCCTTCCCTTATTTGTGGAAAATCTATAAAATAAAAAGTAAATATTTCGTTGTTCGCAAATTTCACACATTTCAGGCATACAGGTAAGCCTTTTGTTGACTAAATATCTTAGTTGATGAAATATTTGTTCATTTCAGTGTCACAGTATGACATCGATCTCCAAAATAAGAAAAAAAAGAAAAGAAAAAAGTAAAAAAAAGAAAATTGAATACATTTTTTTAATTTTTTTTGGGGGGCAGGGAGCCGCAGCTGATTGGCTAAAGAGCCGCATGCGGCCTCGGAGCCGCAGGTTGCCGACCCCTGACTTAGAGTGACAGTCTGTGATCACTAGGAAATGCTGTCTGTTTATCTCTGCGTAATCCACATGAATACGCTCCCATGGTGCAGTAGCCCAGGACCACGGATGGAGGGGTGCAGCCACAGGCTTGTTGCGGACTGCTTCACAGGCCGAGCACTGACTTACATACTGTTGTATATCCTGGTCGAGCCCAGGCCACCACAGGTAACTCCTAGCAAGAGCTTTCAGACGAGTGATTCCTGGATGACCCTCGTGTAGATCTGAGATCAATCTCTTTCTGAACTTGGGAGGCACCACCACTCTAGATCCCCAGAGTAAACATCCTTGATCAGTAGAGAGTTGAACTTTCTTATCTGTGTAGGGACGAAGGTTAGTATCACTGACATATGCTGGCCAGCCGGCCAGTATCAGGTCCATCACTTTGGACAGTACCGGGTCCCGCCTGGTTTCCTCTGCTATGTCCGATGCAGAAAGGGGCAGCTCTTCAATGAGTCGATTTTGCATGGTAGCCTCGATAAAGCATCTGCGTTGGCATGGTCGCCTGATTTTCTGTACTCAATGTCATAGTCATAAGCCAACAGTATCGGCCAGTGTCGGGACAGCAGATTTAGGGCCCAGAATGGCCAGGAGAGGCTTGTGATCTGTCAGCAACTGGCATTCTCTTCCATACAGATACTTGTGGAACTTCTTCACACCATAAATTATGCTCAATGCCTCTTTTTCAATTTGAGCATAGTTTTGAGCATAAATGGTTCAAGAATAACAGACTTTGGGTATGCAATCAACAGGCGTTTTACGCAAAACTTGCCCGATGCTTAAGAGGTTATTAACTAAGGCCCCATGAAGGCTTGGGCCGGCCGTGCTCAAATTCAGCTTTCCATGTATAGTTCCAGTGATTCTCTTGTGCACTCTTATCTGTCCTATCCACTGAAGCAGAAACACCATAAAAATTTTCTTTAGCCGGCGGCTGGGTGGCGCAGCGGACAAGGCGGTCGTCACCAACGCAAGAGACACTGGTATCGAATCCAGCTGTCAGCGTTGCTTCCGGCTTGGCCGGCCGTCATACTGGCTCGATTGGCAGAGTCAGCGGGAGGGAAGCCGGTGGGTGGGTCTGGGTCGTTGTGGACAGCGACTCCTACAGTTTGGTCGGGGCGCCTGCACAGCGAGGGAAGGATCTAGGAGAGGTAGTGTGACCTTCCACACGTTACACTCTCTCAGTGAGAGTCCGCGCTGCCAGGTGAAAAGAAGTGGTGGGCTGGCTACACATAGTCTCCACCCTCCCAGACCGACGGTAGGGGGTAGAGTGCGCAACGACCAGGAAGCGTCTATGCCTTCTACAACGCTGTTCGGTTTCCGGGTTCCTCTGATTGGCCGCTGAAGCACGCCCCCCCGAGTGACGCGCGAACAGCCAGCCTTCACCGAGCTCTAGTTCTAACCAACTCGATGGAGATCAACCCAGAGGTTGGAAAATCACTTAGATTTAGTAAATATTTACCCGTTTCTCATACGGTTAACGATTCAGAAACAATCATTGCTCATCTCTGTGTGTTTATGTCGTTGCAGATGCTCAACAAGGTGGGTTTGATACGCAGTCATGGCGGCAAAAGTGTCTTTATTATTTTGATTAGTTAACGTTATCATTAGCAGGTAAGTTATGAAGTCATTGTTTATCATAAAACCAACAGCATGACTGGCTCGTCTATTCTGTGCTAGATCAAGACACTATTTCAATAATGGATGACGGTGAAAGCATACACGCCACCGAGAACAGTTAGTACTCTGTAGATATAACGTCAGCTAGCGAGGTTGCACACCTATATCTTCTACTTTCATGAATTGTTTTCTACTCCTACTCTGCTTTAAAAAGATAATTCCGCACCGTCATCCATTATTGAAATAGTGTCTTGATCTAGCACAGAATAGACGCGACCAGGAAGGTGATTGGGAATTGGCATAACGACTACATGAGAGGGGAGAAAAACGGAAAAAGAAAACAAAAAAATTATCTTTAAACATACGTAAGTAAGTAGTTTAGATAAAAAAAAAAAGGTAAGTTGTTACTATATTACTGACTGTATTGATTAAATATATTGAACTGTCGTGGGTTGTTATAGTGGATTTAATATAGTTGCTGATTAACCTGAACTATTGATTGGATACAACAAACATTACCTCACGCAATGCAAAAGCCTCTCCTCACCCTGGGGAGGTGACAGTTAACGTCATTCAGCCCTATAACATATTCACTATTATAGTTTTTATAGTTTTAGCTGTACATTTCTTTTTAAATTGTTGCACCAATAGATGCACATGTCTTTGCACACTGTTTATATAACTCTGTACATAACTACTTCTATAACCTTGTACATACTGTTATATTATATATATATATATATATATATATATATATATATATATATATATATATATATATATATATATATATATATATATATATATATATATATATATATATATATATATATTATTTCTTTCCTTTTGACCTTATCTTCATATTTCTTTTAATTGCCTTTTTAATATATTTTCTTTTGTTTAACTTTTTATTATCAATACAACATTTTATTATAAAAAAGAATAATAAAGCAGTTTATACATAATAAAAATAACATAGTAAAGCATTCTGTACATAACTACTTATATAACCTTGTACATACTGTTATATTATATATTTATATACAGTATATATATATTATTTCTTTCCTTTTTACCTTATCTTCATATTTCTTTTAATTTCCTTTTTTATATATTTTCTTTTATTTAACTTTTTATTATCAATACAACATTTTATTATAAATAATTATAATAAAGCAGTTTAATTAAACATAATAAAATTAACATAGTAAAGCATAATAAAAAAAACTAATCAGAAAATTGGGATCACACTTATCTTCATGTTCTGTTCTTTTATCTCTTTTTGAGCAGCGTTCCCTACAGAGACAATAATGATCTTATCTTATAGCCCAGCTGGGAGGCTCTGGTTGCAGTTTTGTTGTGTGTGTCTGTGTGCGTGCGTGTGTGCGTGTGTGCGTGTGTGCGTGCGTGCGTGCGTGCGTGCGTGTATAATAATATAAACTGGTCACGGCGTGGGTTTAAAACACCTCCGGGGGTCTGGGATGCATTTAGGGCCACATTCAACATAGGCATAATTGCAATTGTGTTTTCCAATCCATGTACTGTACAACCACAGACCGAAGATAGGCCTTCACATGATGTCCCTGGTCTGACTATACGTTATTGATCCACACAGGTGGCAGATTAGGTTTAGGTTTACTTTATTTGTTCAAGGGGAACAGCGTACATTAATAAAATATTTTAAAAACGTAAATGCACCTAATTTGAGCCAAAAGGCTCATTTCCATTGGCAGTCCCCCTGCCAGAAGGTACAGGCTAAAATCCTGTGTAAAAAAGGGTTAGCAATACAAACAGAATAAAAGCGGGATAAATAACATTAGAATTAAAAACACAAACAAAAGCACATAGTAGAACATACGATAGGGATACAGGGCACAATACAGTCATGGACACAAGGACAGAGCACATCATGACATATTAGAAGACCCAGGCATAGACAAACGCACCATAGCCTTCTCTATTTGAATGACCACATCAAACAAGAGGTGGACGCAGGCAAATACTGCGGCATGGTCATGCTGGACCTACAAAAGGCCTTTGACACGGTCAATCACTCCATTCTGATTGACAAGCTAAAAGCAATTGGTTTTGATAGTCTATCAGTGAGCTGGATGCAATCCTACCTTGAGGGGAGGGAACAGATGGTGGAGGTAAACGGTACCCTATCCCCCCCCCTCACAGTGAGCTGTGGTGTTCCACAAGGAAGCATACTAGGACCGCTACTGTTCCTAATTTATGCAAATGACATGTCGTCAGCTTGTGACTGCAACTTGTTCCTGTTTGCGGACGACTCAGCCCTGCTGGTCTCTGACAAGAACAAGTTACAGGTTGAAAAAACCCTCAGCTCGGAACTAGGCAGAATCTGCATATGGCTCGCTGATAACAAACTATCATTACACATGGGCAAAACAGAGTCCATTCTCTTCGGTTCAAATAACAAACTCAGCAAGACCGACGGCTTCTCAGTTACAGTGGGTGACAATATTGTCACAAGGAAAGATGAAATTACCTACCTGGGGTCCATCCTAGAGGCTAATCTCTCCTGTGACAAAATGGCATCCAATGTAATAAAAAAAGTCAACCAACGAACTCGATTCTTGTACCGGATCTCCTCTCTGGTAAACAAGAACACCCTGAAGACTCTGGCAGGAGCACTCATTCAGGGGTACTACGACTATGCTTGCACCTCATGGTACCAAAGCACCTCAAAGGCGCTAAAAACAAAATTACAAACATCTCAAAACAAACTGGTCAGACTACTGCTTGACCTTACTCCTAGAACCCACCTCACCCCTGCCCACTTCGACAACCTAGGATGGCTTAGAGTAGACGACAGAGTACAACAACTTGCAATGGGCCTGGTCTACAAGATACACTACACGACCAAGGTACCCATGTACATGTCAAAATACTTCCCAAAGGTCAGTGAATACCACGATCACAACACCAGAGGGAGCTCCACAAATCATGTCAAACCCAGATTCGGCTCAAATAAGGGACTAAACACGTTTCGCAATTATGCCACATCAATGTGGAACGCCCTACCCAAAGCTGTAAAGGAATGTGGATCACTACCCACTTTCAAAACCTCTCTCAAGGGACACCTACGGGAGACTGCAATTCAACACTGGCCCCTGTAAATATCCTAACCCAATCATTCCAACCCCCTCCAATGTACAGTCATTTACCTAGTATGGTTTTGTCAATAGTTCAATGTACAATTGTGTTTGTTTGTACAGTGTCTCCTCCCCCCCCCCCCCTCAATGTACAGTGTTACTTGTTTATACAGTGTGCCCCCCGCCCCCCCCCCCCCCCCCCCCAACCACCTCCAATGTAAATTACCCAGTATGGTTGTCAATATCCCAATGTACCCAACCCCCCCCACCCAACCTCCAATGTACAGTTTCTACGTCAAATGTATATACTCCCTTTTCTTGACTCCTTCTGTATCACAAACAGTACTGTATTTGCAAATCTGGTATGTCATAAATGTATAGATGTAGCAGTACTGACTATCTGTATGTCATGTATGTCATATATGTCTATATGAATTGAAAATGGGGGACCCTGATGGAAACAAGACAAACGTCTTTCTCAGGTCTGCATCCCCTTAACAATTGTATGTATTGAGCCGTACTGTATTGTACCCATTCTGCAATCTGTTAAATAAAGTTTTCATTCATTCATTCATTCATCCACACACATACACACTCACACACCTCAATGCTGGTTTTCAATTCGCCATTCCCTAACCCTGCACTTGAATGAGTGATATGATGTGGACACTCTAATTGTTTGAGGTATTTATTGAGTTCCATTGGTGGGATCCTCTAAATGAAAAGACGGCGTGGCCAAATGCACCTTTTTTTAAGGGATTGTACGTACAGTCCCCCCTTTGCCGCACCTCTAGTATTCCTGGTCGAGTCAAACTTGAGGTTGATGAAACCAGACAAATGACACAGATAGTAGTATAGGCTATCGTAAATGGTGAGTTATTGAAAAAGAATACTCTGGAGACTCAAGTGTCAACTGCATTTTGCACAGGAATGTTTTCCCCGATACTCTGATTGCAATTGCATTCAGTTTTCACTTCATTATTCAGCCGATTTCAGGTGTAATTGTTCTGGTCTACAGACCCAAACGGTGTAAGTAGACTCTGCCTAGTGACAGATGCTGATTGGCCCGGTTGACGGTCCAAACCGGAGACAGCGGCACTCAAGGCAGCAGGCACCACGTGAATCACAAAATATACTACGGTTCTTCCTATTGGATCAGATCTTATAGGAGCATACTACGGTTCTTCCTATGTTTGGATCAGGTCTTATAGGAGCATACCAAGGATCAGGTCTTATAGGAGCATACCAGGGATCAGGTCTTATAGGAGCATACCAAGGATCAGGTCTTATAGGAGCATACCAATGATCAGGTCTTATAGGAGCATACCAGGGATCAGGTCTTATAGGAGCATACCAAGGATCAGATCTTATAGGAGCATACCAGGGATCAGATCTTATAGGAGCATACCAGGGAGATGATGGAGACCTTGGGCTGCCTGTCTGCCTCCTCCTGCTCCTTCCTCATCTCCTCCAGGTCAGGGGTCACGTCGTACTGCCCCCCCTTCAGACGACAGAGACCTGCAGGGGGGAAGCATGAGAGCCAAAAGCAGGGGACAGGGGAGAGAGTGCTTTAATTAAGATGTGTCTCCATGTATTCCACGCAGGGGACAGGGGAGATAGTGCTTTAAGATGTGTCTCCATGTGTTCCAAGCAGGGGACAGGGGAGAGAGTGCTTTAAGATGTGTCTCCATGTGTTCCACGCAGGGGACAGGGGAGATAGTGCTTTAAGATGTGTCTCCATGTGTTCCAAGCAGGGGACAGGGGAGAGAGTGCTTTAAGATGTGTGTCTCCATGTGTTCCAAGCAGGGGACAGGGGAGAGAGTGCTTTAAGATGTGTCTCCATGTGTTCCAAGCAGGGGACAGGGGAGAGAGTGCTTTAAGATGTGTGTCCATGTGTTCCAAGCAGGGGACAGGGGAGATAGTGCTTTAAGATGTGTCTCCATGTGTTCCAAGCAGGGGACAGGGGAGAGAGTGCTTTAATTAAGATGTGTCTCCATGTGTTCCAAGCAGGGGACAGGGGAGAGAGTGCTTTAAGATGTGTGTCTTCATGTGTTCCAAGCAGGGGACAGGGGAGTGAGTGCTTTAAGACGTGTCTCCATGTGTTCCAAGCAGGGGACAGGGGAGAGAGTGCTTTAAGACGTGTCTCCATGTGGTCCAAGCAGGGGACAGGGGAGAGAGTGCTTTAAGATGTGTGTCTCCATGTGTTCCAAGCAGGGGACAGGGGAGAGAGTGCTTTAAGATGTGTGTCTCCATGTGTTCCAAGCAGGGGACAGGGGAGAGAGTGCTTTAAGATGTGTCTCCATGTGTTCCAAGCAGGGGACAGGGGAGAGAGTGCTTTAAGATGTGTGTCTCCATGTGTTCCAAGCAGGGGACAGGGGAGAGTGCTTTAAGATGTGTCTCCATGTGTTCCAAGCAGGGGACAGGGGAGAGAGTGCTTTAAGATGTGTGTCTCCATGTGTTCCAAGCAGGGGACAGGGGAGAGTGCTTTAAGATGTGTCTCCATGTGTTCCAAGCAGGGGACAGAGGAGAGAGTGCTTTAATTAAGATGTGTGTCTCCATGTGTTCCAAGCAGGGGACAGGGGAGAGAGTGCTTTATAAGATGTGTGTCTCCATGTGTTCCAAGCAGGGGACAGGGGAGAGAGTGCTTTAAGATGTGTGTCTCCATGTGTTCCAAGCAGGGGACAGGGGAGAGAGTGCTTTAAGATGTGTCTCCATGTGTTCCAAGCAGGGGACAGGGGAGAGAGTGCTTTAAGCTGTGTATCCATGTGTTCCAAGCAGGGGACAGGGGAGAGAGTGCTTTAAGCTGTGTCTCCATGTGTTCCAAGCAGGGGACAGGGGAGAGGGTGCTTTAAGATGTGTCTCCATGTGTTCCAAGCAGGGGACAGGGGAGAGAGTGCTTTATAAGATGTGTCTCCATGTGTTCCAAGCAGGGGACAGGGGAGAGAGTGCTTTAATTAAGATGTGTCTCCATGTGTCTCAAGCAGGGGACAGGGGAGAGAGTGCTTTAAGATGTGTGTCTCAATGTGTTCCAAGCAGGGGACAGGGGAGAGAGTGCTTTAAGATGTGTGTCTCCATGTGTTCCAAGCAGGGGACAGGGGAGAGAGTGCTTTAAGATGTGTCTCCATGTGTTCCAAGCAGGGGACAGGGGAGAGAGTGCTTTAAGATGTGTGTCTCCATGTGTTCCAAGCAGGGGACAGGGGAGAGAGTGCTTTAATTAAGATGTGTCTCCATGTGTTCCAAGCAGGGGACAGGGGAGAGAGTGCTTTAAGATGTGTCTCCATGTGTTCCAAGCAGGGGACAGGGGAGAGAGTGCTTTAAGATGTGTATTCATGTGTCCATGTGTTCATTTAGCTGAACGCTTTTATCCAAAGTAACTTACAGGTTCTGTACAACAAGTGAGCAGGAAGGGTACAACCCTTTGAGCTGAGTAACAATGTTCATCAAACATTGGGCGCTGCAGTGTTGAGTGCATAGTAGTAGTAGAGACACATTAATTCGTATAGTAGGTAGTAATATAGACAAGGAGGATTAATTAGTGGAAGAGTGCAAGACAGTAAAAGCAGGGATTCTCTCACACATTCATACACCGACAGCGGAGGCGACCATTCAAGGTGCCGACCTGCTCATTGGGAGCAGTTATTAGGGGTTTAAGTGTCTTGCTCAAGGACACTTAGACACACCGCTGGGAGCTGGAATCGAACCGGGAACTTTCCGGTTACCAGACGAGCCCTCTACCTCCTGATCCATTGTCGCAATTTGTGTGTGTGTGTGTGTGTGTGTGTGTGTGTGTGTGTGTGTGTGTGTGCGTGCGTGCGTGTGTGTGTCTCACTCTTGCGGGCCTCCTCCTCCTCTCTTCTTGTGATGAAGAGGTACCGGGGGCTCTCTGGACAGAGCGGCAGCAGCACGGTCTGCAGTACAGCGGGGGCCCCGGACAGACCCAGCAGAAGGGGCCACATGGCATCATTACCGAGCAGGAAGTCCAGACCGATCACCTGCACAGTGAAGCAGTGGTCAATCAGAAGCCGTGTGAACTACGGAGATACACTCTGATCATTGTTTTATTGCACACTGCACTATTGCACTCTTTCACTATTTCACCCTTATTTTCTCATCAACCGTATTGTGTAAACATCTAAAATACTTGGTTATCTGCCAATTTCATGATTCATCAAACCATTAACAAAGAGGCCTATTAATAAGATGTTAGATCCTAATATGAAGAATGTGATTTGCCTTATCTTGACTTTGTCTATTTTGCTGCTGTCTATTTTATGCTCATTTATGGCAAATGTATTTTATTCAACAGAGAAGATTTTCAGAGGGTTTGAAATACATGGCTCTTTAAGCTGAATAATGCGTGCGTGCGTGCGTGCGTGCGTGCGTGCGTGCGTGCGTGCGTGTGTGTGTGCGTGCGTGCGTGCGTGCGTGTGTGTGTGTGTGTGTGTGTGTGTGTCTCTCTCTCTCTCTCTCTCACCTGGCTGATCAGAATACCTATGACTACAGCCAGCTGGTGTAATGTACCCAGGGCTCCTCTGTAGGCTTTTGGAGCAATCTCTCCTATGTACATAGGTACCAGACCTGATGTCAACCCTGTAAACACACACACATGAACCCATGGATCGGTCAGTTACAACTTGCACAGAACACAGTAGCACATGTGCCAACAAAGACTAGACGGAGAGACACACCCGTTTTAAAGTCACATTACACCCTTTTTAAAGTCACATTACACCCATTTTAAAGACACATTACACCCCTTTTAAAGTCACATTACACCCATTTTAAAGTCACATTACACCCATTTTAAAGTCCCCGCACTAGTTGCCCGTTAGTTCGTTTTAGAATCGATTTTAAGATCCTGTTATTGGTTTTTAAATCACTAAATGGCATTAATATACCTGCCTATTTATCTGAAATGTTTTTTAGGTATGTGTCCAGCAGAACCCTTAGATCCTCTGACACCGGTCTCCTAACTGTTCCACAGGCTGCTAGAACAACAAGGCCTGGAGAAGCAGCTTGTATCTGTTATGGTCCTATAACCTTTAGAACAACAAGGAGAATCAGCTTGTATCTGTTATGGTCCTATAACCTTTAGAACAACAAGGAGAAGCAGCTTGTATCTGTTATGGTCCTATAACCTTTAGAACAACAAGGAGAAGCAGCTTGTATCTGTTATGGTCCTATAACCTTTAGAACAACAAGGAGAAGCAGCTTGTATCTGTTATGGTCCTATAACCTTTAGAACAACAAGGAGAAGCAGCTTGTATCTGTTATGGTCCTATAACCTTTAGAACAACAAGGAGAAGCAGCTTGTATCTGTTATGGTCCTATAACCTTTAGAACAACAAGGAGAAGCAGCTTGTATCTGTTATGGTCCTATAACCTTTAGAACAACAAGGAGAAGCAGCTTGTATCTGTTATGGTCATATAACCTTTAGAACAACAAGGAGAAGCAGCTTGTATCTGTTATGGTCCTATAACCTTTAGAACAACAAGGAGAAGCAGCTTGTATCTGTTATGGTCCTATAACCTTTAGAACAACAAGGAGAAGCAGCTTGTATCTGTTATGGTCCTATAACCTTTAGAACAACAAGGAGAAGCAGCTTGTATCTGTTATGGTCCTATAACCTTTAGAACAACAAGGAGAAGCAGCTTGTATCTGTTATGGTCCTATAACCTTTAGAACAACAAGGAGAAGCAGCTTGTATCTGTTATGGTCCTATAACCTTTAGAACAACAAGGAGAAGCAGCTTGTATCTGTTATGGTCCTATAACCTTTAGAACAACAAGGAGAAGCAGCTTGTATCTGTTATGGTCCTATAACCTTTAGAACAACAAGGAGAAGCAGCTTGTATCTGTTATGGTCCTATAACCTTTAGAACAACAAGGAGAAGCAGCTTGTATCTGTTATGGTCCTATAGCCTTTAGAACAACAAGGAGAAGCAGCTTGTATCTGTTATGGTCCTATAGCCTTTAGAACAACAAGGAGAAGCAGCTTGTATCTGTTATGGTCCTATAACCTTTAGAACAACAAGGAGAAGCAGCTTGTATCTGTTATGGTCCTATAACCTTTAGAACAACAAGGAGAAGCAGCTTGTATCTGTTATGGTCCTATAACCTTTAGAACAGTCTGCCAGAGGATCTACAGGTTTATGAATCTGTGGATATTTTTTTAAGAAATCTTAAAACACATTTGATTAGCAGCTTTTACCTAGTTTTTTTATTACTTTAATTTATTTTATTATTGTATTATTAGTATTACTATTATTATGTGTTTATTTATTGCCTTTTTAAATATTTATTCTTTGCAATCTTTGCAAAGTGTGATGCACCCGCACGCATCACAGCCGTGGCAATATTCATGACATACCACAGGCTTTGAGTGTATTATTGCTTTAAGGGTCGAGAAAAATATAGGATGAATACAGACAATTCTAGGGTCTTTTATATCGATTTCAGTGAACTTGCTGGGGGATCAGCACCTTGGACAGTTCCGGGAGTTGGGCCAGGCCGTCGACTTGGTGGTGTTTATTTCTTTACGGCTTTTCTTTGCGCGTTTCCAGCTCATCTTTCGTTGGATTGGCATGTCTGATAATGCTGTTTTTCTGAATACCGGTAGATGTAGGCCCATCCTCTTTATCTATCCACTCGTTTATGTTTTTTTTTTTTTCTATTATCTTTTTCCCCTCCTTTTTCCGATTTTTCTCCCATCCCACTGTTAGTCGTTATGCCAATTCCCAACCCCCTTCCTGGTTGTTGCGCACACTCCCCCCTACTGTTGGTCCGGGAGGCCGGAGACTGTCACATGCTTTCCTCCGACGCATGTGCAGCCAGCCGGCAGCCAGCCTGGCAGCGCAGATTCTCACTGGGAGAGTGTAACGTGTGGAAGGTCACACTACCTCTCTCCAGATCCTACCCTCGCTGTGCAGGCGCCCCGACCGAACTGTAGGGGTCGCTGTCCACAACGCCCAGGACCCACCCACGGCTTCCCTCCCCCTAACTCAGCCAAACGAGTTAGTATAGCGATCAGCCCGAGCCAAGGCAGTGCTGACTCTCCGGGAGTCGAGACCGCAGCCTCTTGCATTGGTGACGAGCACAATCTCCGCTACGCCACCTGACCGCCTAAGCACTCGTTTATGGTTAATGGGTACGTTAAATCAAACGTAACGTTGTCCGCGGAGTAGGTCATGTTTCCGTTTGATGGCAGTTAAAACTTCCTACAACATTCTAAAGCCAGTGCAGTGGTATATTCATGGTGATTTAAGAATTTAGAATGCTCTCGACCAATCACAATGCGTGGTCGGAACTACCTGTTGTATAATGTATCGTAATGTAGTGTAATGAAATGTAATGTAATGTAATGTAATGTAAGGTTTGTTTTACCACAGTAAAAGCCCATGACAGCACGCCCTGAGATCACCATGATGTGTGGCTTCCACATCTTACACAAACCCATCAGCAACCCAGCAGCCACGGCTAGTACATTTATCATCAACATCCCCTTCACCCTGGAGGGAGAGAGAGAGACAGGGGGAGAGAGAGAGAGAGAGAGAGAGAGAGAGAGAGAGAGAGAGAGAGAGAGAGAGAGACAGAGAGAGAGAGAGAGAGAGAGAGAGAGAGAGAGAGAGAGAGAGAGAGAGAGAGAGAGAGAGAGAGAGAGAGAGAGAGAGAGAGAGAGAGATACAGATGATGGAAAGGAGAGTTTCCAGCTCTGACACTGTGCCATTATTGCATATTGATCCTGGAAAGATGGCTTCATAATCTACCCGCTGTAATATTAACGGACAATTAGAATTTTTTGCAATTTTCTCTACGGGAGAGGTGTCTTTGGCCAACAGCTGGATAGCTTTCTACTGAACGCACAGAGAGGAAATTGGTGCCTACCTTCTTGTCTGACTCTGGGGAAGACATTTTCCCATAATGTTGGCATGTTCCTTTAAAGCTGCAATTTAAAACGTGGCTGAAACTGATTGCTATTTCATTTGTATAAAGATATTTATTTTTATATGAGACTTATTATATGTCTTTTGCATTGTTTTACAGTTTTACACCGCTTCCATTAGAACGCCTAAAGTCAGCTCCTGTCTTGGGGCCTCTATGGGAGGGTTTAGCTCGCTGCAGCTACGTACGGAAACACATAGTGAGGGCAAAAGAGAAACCCTAGCAATCACGTGTATTATTCTACATAAATGTATGCAACTGTGCGATTATCTCGGCTGGGTTTCTACATTGTAACGTGAAAATGTATGCTGAAAATGAACGCTAATGTCTATTTAGTCAGAAACAGAACATATTATGTCCAGAACCGAAGAGCTGTGGGCGTCAGGAGCCTCCATCCCATCTCCATCTTCATATACCCTCCTCTTCTTCCTTTATCTCCAGGAGATCATTTAGTCTCACTCCTCTCCTTTCCTTCCTGTTCCCCCTTGTATCACTCCTCTTTCCTCCTCTCCTTCTCCACTACATTTCTCCTCCTCCTCTCCTCCCTGTTCTCCCTCGTATCACTCCTCTTTCCTCATCTCCTTTTCCATTACATTTCTCCTCCTCCTCCTCCTCCTCCTCCTCCTCCTCCTCCTCCTCCTCCTCCTCCTCCTCCTCCTCCTCCTCACCTTCCTTTCATGTCTCCCACAAATCCAACCAGGAAGGAGGAGAACACTCCTCCGATGGAGAAGATGGCCACGGACAGAGACCAGTAGACGATGACCTCGGGGTGTGACCCTGCCTCCTGGAGAGGGTCTGTGGTGTTCCCCTCCTCCGTCCACACGCCCAGGGCCCGTCCATAGTGCCTCTGAATGACCTACCGGACCAGGACATCACAGACACGCTCATGTGAACACACGGACGCTCACAGTCACACAGAGGGATGACGGCTGCTTGAAATTGTGGATTTAAATTGTTACCGCCGTCTTACGCCTCTGTCGGGATGAAGGGCCACGGTCGAACTCATCCGTAGTGATTTTAAGATGCAAATATGGGCTACTGTATGTTTTAATAATGAATTGAACCATACTGATCTGAAGGAAACTAAGGAACAGAACAGAACGGAACAGGACAGGACAGGACAGGGCAGGGCAGGACAGGACAGGACAGGACAGGACAGGACAGGACAGGACAGGACAGGACAGGACAGGACAGGACAGGACAGGACAGGACAGGACAGGACAGGACAGGACAGGACGGGACAGGAGAGGGCAGGACAGGACAGGACAGGACAGGACAGGACAGGACAGGACAGGAAAGGAAAGGAAAGGACAGGAGAGGGCAGGACAGGACAGGACAGGACAGGACAGGACAGGGCAGGACAGGACGGGACAGGAGAGGGCAGGACAGGACAGGACAGGGCAGGACAGGACGGGACAGGAGAGGGCAGGACAGGACAGGACAGGACAGGACAGGACAGGAAAGGACAGGACAGGACAGGACAGGACAGGACAGGGCAGGACAGGACGGGACAGGAGAGGGCAGGACAGGACGGGACAGGAGAGGGCAGGACAGGACAGGACAGGACAGGACAGGACAGGACAGGACAGGACAGGACAGGACAGGAAAGGAAAGGAAAGGACAGGAGAGGGCAGGACAGGACAGGACAGGACAGGACAGGACAGGACAGGACAGGACAGGGCAGGACAGGACGGGACAGGAGAGGGCAGGACAGGACAGGACGGGACAGGAGAGGGCAGGACAGGACAGGACAGGACAGGACAGGACAGGACATTACCAATCCCAAACAGAAGATAACTGCATAAAACAGAGAACAGAACACTAGAACAGAAGAGAACTGCATAAAACAGAGAACAGAACACTAGAACAGAAGAGAACGATTATGAGGCATTTTATGGGCCAATAAGATAATGCGTTGAACAAAAGCCGTACCGTCTGTGGTGCATTGATGACTCCCAGGCTGTAGCCGTACTGCAGGGAGCCCAGCGCCGCAGTGAACACAGCCAGAGCCAAGGTGCCTGTCAGCTGCTGTGGAGAGGACAGACACTTCCACTCAGACACAGGAGCCCCAAGCCTAAAACCAAGCCGTGGGCCAATGATATAACTCGGGCTGCCCGACAGGAAATGTAGGGAAGCTGAATGAAAATGGAGGAAAGATAAGCTGCAGGTTTCTTATGATATTTTAGAGGATAGTTGTTGTAAATATCAGAACATTGCCAAAGTCCAGAAAAAGAAGTTTTTTTCTGACATTATTGAAAGCCCTGTGTCCTTTTTAACTCTCTTAACTCTGTTCTAAACCCCCCCCCCCCCAATCCAGCTGTAGTGTAGCCTCTGACGAAACATGTGAAGCGTTTTTAATAAGGCTGTCAAAGTTAACGCGTCATTAATGCGTTAACGCACAATTCTGTTGACGCCACTATTTCTTTTAACGCGCGATTAACGTTTTGGAATTTCTTTATTTCCCCTATTATTTCATGCACATTCATTGTTTTAAATTTTTAAATAATTTTTTCTCTGTTTTGAATTTGATGCAAATTTGCAATGCATGAGGGTCATTCTTTTGTGTTAAATGGCTGCATAAAGCAAGTTGACTCTCATGTTGATAAGAAGAGTATTAAAACTTGAAAAATATCAGTTTAAGGTAGTTTATAAAAGGAAAAAAAATTATTAATTTGCGATTAATCGCAAGTTAACTATGGACAATCATGCGATTAATCAGATTAAATATTTTAATCGATTGGCAGTTTTTAAATTTCAAGATTGTAACTATTAGAGCCTGTATTTTACCATCAAGTCCCATCTTAAAACATATCTGTTCTCCCTAGCATTTAAAAAAAAAATACAGTCTGCTGCCGTAATTTGTTTGTAGTTCTGTGTGCATTGTATTGTGTTTAGTCTATGTGTTTCTTACTATGTTATTGATTGATTGTGAAGCACTTTGGTCAACCTTGTTATTTTTAAACGTGCTATATAAATAAAGTTGGACTGGATTGGATTGGAAGTCTATTTCACATTCACACACATGCAGGGACACACGCACTGGTGTGCACAGATAAGACCTGCCCCCCCCCCCCCCCTCCTCCACACACACACACACACACACACATACACACACGCACACACGCATGCACGCACGCACGCACGGACACACGCACACACACACACACGCACACACACACACACACACAAATGTTCCCGGCTGCATGTCCGGCTATCATGCACTCTTCCTACTATACTAGTCTTTACCGCTATGCACTCAACACTACAGCGCCCAAGTTTCAACACTGTTTGATGAACATTGTTACTCAGCTAAAAGAGATGTACCCTTCCTGCTGACCTGTCGTACAGAACTTGTTAGTCGGTTTGGATAAAAGCGTTCACTTACATTTACATTTAGTCATTTAGCTGACGCTTTTATCCAAATCGACTTACAAGTTCTGTACGACAAGACAGCAAGAAGGGTACAACTCTATCAGCTGAGTAACAATGTTTATCAAAGTGTTGCGTGTTACAGTGTAGGTTAGTTTATTAGGACAAGTGCATGACAGTAAGGTTAGTCACGGTTAGATTCTTTTTTTCTTTTTTTTTCTTTTATTATCATTTCAGATAATGGTTGAAGAAGTGAGTCTTTAGTCGACGGCGAAAGATTGGACGTGATTCGGCTGTCCTAACTGGGGTGGGTAGTTCATTCCACCATTATGGGGCAAGGACTGAGATAGGCGGCTTCTCTTTGATGACCCTCCGGGAGCTTGGATAGGAGTAGGTCTGAGGCGGCCAGAAGATGCAGAGCGTAGGGGTCTTGAGGGTGTGTAGTTAGAGACCATTGACTGGAGGTAGGCGGGAGCGGTTCCCTTTGCACGTTCAGGTAAATGACTAAATGTAAATGTAAGTGTAAGTGTTGCTGGCAAATGAACATAGACTGAAATTTACTTTAGATCTCATGGGCGATGGTAAACCATGTAATTTTATTTTATATTACCTAAACATAAAATATGAATAAATACCCCAAAGTTGTTGAAATGGTCCAACTTATCAAAAGTCCGTCTGTTCACTGGACGCTGCCATCATGAACCAAACGCAACTTGGAGTGAAAATAAAAGATGTTACGTTCTAAAACGAGATGTCAGTACAATAAGACGACATGCCAGCGTGGCCTGGGAGATCTAAAGGTCATGTTTATTTGCCCAGCGAGCAAAGCGTGTTAAATGTATCTCTTTTAGAATCTGTGATTGAACAAAACTGCAGCAGTAATTGCAATTGCAATACACACAAACGTGCACAAGCAGGCATGCATAGACACTAGGGCTGTCCCCGACTAAGGATTTGGATAGTCGACTTTGATTGGCCGAAATTAGCCGATAGTCGACTATGAGAAGAAAAAAAAAAAAAAAAAAAAAGTATAATTATAATGTCTGAAGGAGTCGACAGAAGGCTTCTTGTCCTCTGGGAAAGCATGCAATTGGTCCACTGATGGATATCTTGATATTTGTCTAGTCTAGTGTGTTCATTAGACAGGTGAAATCCTCTTTCAGTGCCTCTGTGCCTGTTTTCTTAGGCAGTTAGCCTCTGGTATGCGTGCCATTAGCGTTAGCCATGCTTCTAGGCCTCTTTTCTTTTGGAAAAAATTATAATTATTTTTTTATTTTTTATTATAATATTTTTTATATATTTTTTTGTATTAGACTAAGGGGTTGGCAATCGACTACGGCTCCTTTCGATCGATTAGTCGACTATTCGACTAATAGGGGTCAGCCCTAGTACACACACACATACAGTACACACACACACATACAGTACACACACACACACACACACACACATACAGTACACACACACACACACACACACACACACACACACACACACACACACACACACACACACACACGTGCAAGCAATGCAAACGTGCGTATATAGACACAAAATCAACCTCTGCAGTGTCAGCGATGAATGACATCAAACAAACACAGAAACACATTTGATGCTTTTCAGTGAAGTCAGGCCCGTTCTGTTATCAGCATCAAAGGTTCTACCAAACACCTGTACGTCACACAGCCTGAAACACACTCCTACACAGAGCTATACGCCTGTACGTCACACAGCCTGATATCTTCTGTCTCCAGAGTCATTCTACCAAACGTAGAAATGCCACTTAAACTGTGATCACCGTAAACCAGTGTAAATGCAAGCGTTAGGGGATAAAGCAAGCGTTAGGGGATAAAGCAAGCGTTAGGGGATAAAGCCAGCGTTAGGGGATAAAGCCAGTGTTAGGGGATAAAGCGTTAGGGGATAAAGCAAGCGTTAGGGGATAAAGCGTTAGGGGATAAAGCAAGCGTTAGGGGATAAAGCAAGCGTTAGGGGATAAAGCCAGCGTTAGGGGATAAAGCCAGCGTTAGGGGATAAAGCGTTAGGGGATAAAGCCAGTGTTAGGGGATAAAGCCAGTGTTAGGGGATAAAGCCAGTGTTAGGGGATAAAGCCAGTGTTAGGGGATAAAGCCAGTGTTAGGGGATAAAGCCAGCGTTAGGGGATAAAGCCAGTGTTAGGGGATAGAGCCAGTGTTAGGGGATAAAGCCAGTGTTAGGGGATAAAGCCAGTGTTAGGGGATAAAGCCAGCGTTAGGGGATAAAGCCAGCGTTAGGGGATAAAGCCAGTGTTAGGGGATAGAGTCAGTGTTAGGGGATAAAGCCAGTGTTAGGGGATAAAGCCAGTGTTAGGGGATAAAGCCAGTGTTAGGGGATAACGCCAGTGTTAGGGGATAAAGCCAGTGTTAGGGGATAAAGCCAGTGTTAGGGGCTTTGGGGATAAAGCCAGTGTTAGGGGATAAAGCCAGTGTTAGGCCAGCGTTAGGGGATAAAGCCAGTGTTAGGGGATAGAGTCAGTGTTAGGGGATAAAGCCAGTGTTAGGGGATAAAGCCAGTGTTAGGGGATAAAGCCAGTGTTAGGGGATAAAGCCAGTGTTAGGGGATAAAGCCAGTGTTAGGGGATACAGCCAGTGTTAGGGGATAAAGCCAGTGTTAGGGGATAAAGGCAGTGTTAGGGGATAAAGCCAGTGTTAGGGGATAAAGCCAGTGTTAGGGGATAAAGCCAGTGTTAGGGGATAAAGCCAGCGTTAGGGGATAAAGCCAGTGTTAGGGGATAAAGCCAGTGTTAGGGGATAAAGCCAGCGTTAGGGGATAAAGCCAGCGTTAGGGGATAAAGCCAGCGTTAGGGGATAAAGCCAGCGTTAGGGGATAAAGCCAGTGTTAGGGGATAAAGCAAGCAGGTACTAGACCCATATGAAGCACCACGGGATGCTCCTGTTACAAGGCTGCTGTGTTGATTATCCACAACGTATAACGTATGGCGTATATCACATCAGTTAGGGTACCTTATGCATATACTGCACCTGTGTATACTGTATACTTTACATACAGTATATATTTAGATTCTATTGTTTATTGTAACCATATGTATTGTAATGTATAATATAACATACAGCGCATACAGACCCTCACCTGCACCTTTGATCACACTGCCTACTTGCTCATATGCGTATATTCCGAGTTAATTATTAATTAATTATAGAGTTATGACTATTTTTACTTTCTACTGTACTATAATTTTATTGCCTGTCTTATTTATGTCTCCTACTATTACCCTGATGCCTGAATTTCCCCAAGGGGATCAATAAAGGAATATCTTATCTTATCTTACTGCATGTAACGCTCTGTTAAATGAGAGTAGCGCTGTGAAACATCTGCAACCGGTCACAACAGTTACTGTAGCAAACATCATTTACACCAGATGGAGAAAGGTGTCCAGTGTCTGTAGTATCTGTATGTAGAATGTGTTTGGGAAGGTTTCCTTACCTTTCCTGACTCCATGACGGGTCCAGAGTGCCGTCCCCCTCAGACGGGAGGACCGTGTCCACAGCAAGCACGGATAACACACAGACTAGCAGGGACACACACACACACACGCACACAGACAAACACACACACACGCACGTATATATATATGCACACGCAGCCAAACAGAGTTGCCTTCTCTCAGGTAATCATCAATGGAACACGCTGTGTTCACGTTGTGATATCCACGCAAGGCCACGAACAGGCACACACGCACACGCACACACACACACACACACACACACACACACACGCACACACACGCACACACGCACACACACACACGCACGCGCGCACGCGCACGCGCACGCACACACACGCACACACGCACACACACACACGCACACACACAGTGTGAACAGCCTGTGATAATTGATCCTTTTTCATCGTGTTCCGGTTTTGCCTTAGTATCTCATTGCGGTACAAAGGGATTAATTAATGAATTATCTTAGCTGTGTCAAGTTTATTTGCACTTCATCACTGTTTTTTTTTTGTACACGTCTCAAAGGGTTTCTCATTTATAGCCTACTGCTGTAAATAACCTTATCAGCTCAGAACGATCGATAAAGAGACCAATAAAAACAATTAGGTGTACACCAGGCACGTGTTGTTTTCTGCTCAGATAGAATAGACCTGTGGTGTTGTGCTGTGAGAGTGACATCTGGGCACCACTTACAGGAGGTCCTCCACCACTACTGTGCACTACACACACACACACACACACACACACACACACACACACACACACACATACACACACACACACACACACACACACACACGCACGCGCGCACGCACACGGACACATACACACACACACACACACACACACACACACACACACACACACACACACACACACACACACACACACACACACACACACACCACTCTATCTCTCTCTCCGTCGGTCTCTCACAGACACACCGACGTGTTAGGGTTAATGATATACTCTGGGGGACAGGGACTAAAGTCTGAGGTTCACTGGGTTTCTGCTAGGGATGTCCGATATTATCGGCCTACCAATATTATCGGCCGATATTGGCATTAAAATGTGATATCGGAAAATATATCGTATCGGTTTTTACATTTCTATAACCTTTATTTAGCCAGGCAAGCAAGTAAGAACAAATTCAGATTTTATTTATTGTCAAAAGTATGCATAATGTTGTGTTAATTCCACAACAAGAGATATGTAAGGGATAATGTATAGCTACGAGGTCATTGTCGCAAAATAATTGACCGACACAGAGTTTAGAATACCGAGGCGCCTCGCCGAGGTGTTCTAAACATCAGTGAAGGTCAATTATTTTGCGACAATGACCTCGTAGCTTATACATTATCCCTAGACCTCTGACGAGCGCTATTGACCAATCACAATCAAGCATTTCGGCGAATGTTAAAACGGCATGTAATAAGTAATGTTAATTGCCTGAAATTATTCCGTTTTTGGGGGGGGGGAAACCCTGCATATATCGGTATCGGTTGATATCAGTTGATATCGGTATCGGAAATTAAGAGTTGGACAATATCGGTATATTGGTATCGGTAAAAAAGCCAATATCGAGCATCCCTAGTTTCTGCTGATAAAAACAAATCCACACTTGCTGGTCCCTGACTGCAATGCTACACTATGCTAGCTACGTACCACAGCTTTCATATGCAACACTATGCTAGCTACATATCAGTTTTAATATGCCACGCTATGCTATGCTAGCTACATACCACAGCTTTAATATGAAACGCAATGCTATGCTAGCTACATATCACAGCTTTAATATGCAACGCTGTGCTATGCTAGCTACATACCACAGCTTTAATATGCAACACTATGCTATGCTAACTACATACCACAGCTTTAATACGTAACGCAATGCTATGCTAGCTAAATACCACAGCATATGCAACACCATGCTAGCTACATAACACAGCTTTAATATGCAACGCTATGCTATGCTAACTACATACCACAGCTTTAATACGTAACGCAATGCTATGCTAGCTAAATACCACAGCGTATGCAACACCATGCTAGCTACATAACACAGCTTTAATATGCAACGCTATACTATGCTATCTTAGGGTGACCAAACGTCCTCTTTTGCCCGGACTGTCCGGGGCGTCCGGGGGGGGGGTTTATAAATTCATGAAAATGTCCGGGTTTTATTGTTTTTCGCGGGACAAATAAGCATGTCGTTAAATTGACTGGCGCGTTGCACCGAATACTACGGTAGGCCTACTCTGTTGCGTGTGACGTATTCCCAGAGAAGACTGCTCTCAGTGCTTTGTGGGCGGCGCTACTGCGCTCACACACACAACAGAGGAGGAAGCGGACCGATCGGACCAGCATTGATTCTGCTCACAATGCCAAAGCAAATGTACATTACAGATTAACTGCAGAGATCATTCCCAATTTACCGTCCCGGTCAAGACAAATGGGAGGCGGAGTGCAACGCATGTAAAGCTTGATCATATGTTTCTGTGTCTAATAAAGCTGTGAGAGGCGAGAGTTTGATGGCAAAGTTGACCGAATTGATTGAAGTATGCAGCTATACAGAGAGAGAAAGAAAATCATTTTAAACTAGTTTGATGCCTCAAAATTATGTTTTGGTTTGATTTTTGATGATATAAGATGCTTATGATACAATCATTCTAAGGATTACGTGTGTAATAAATTAGTTTTGTACACTAATTGCAAGTTATGCAAATGTGAACAAATCCGAAACTGCATAGTGCACTTTATTATTAGTTACTTTATTAATTTGTATCTTTGCAAGGTTACTGTTTTATAATTTACATTACATTGAAAAGATACAAATATATATATATATATATATATATATATATATATATATATATATATATATATATATATATATATATATATATATATATATATATATATATATATATATATATATATATATATATATATATATATATATATATATATATATTTTAAATGTTCTAATACAGAAGAGGTATTATTTAGAACATGAATTCATATTTTTGTTATGTATTTTGCCCAGTAAGACTTGAAAAGAGCTATTATTTTGTTATAGGTTGATTTTTAGAGATGTGTCAGATATATTACTTTAGGCATAATAAAGCATGTTGAGTAACTTTGGTTATAGAGAGATGTTATTTTGTTATATAAAATTATATAAACTAGACAATTCCATGCGGGGAAATTGTGAATGCCTGTGCACCGCCGGCCAACGAGAGGGTCTGTATTGTCTCTGTATTGTCTCTTTCCACAGCAAAACGGTAGGCAAGGTAACGGAACGTAGACCAATCTCAGTCACTCTTATTGTCTGGGACCAAATTCGGTCACGCCCCATTCCCAGTAAAAAGTGGGAATCTCTAGAATGTGTTTTGGGCGACGGTGTTTATGGAAGTGCGAGGGTAGCCTCTCAAGTTGACGATACACAACACTTTCTGTTGTCAGTAGATGGCAGCATTGGTTTAAAATTAAAAGGTGAAAATGTTGAAAACTACAACATGAATACATTTCCCAAGACCTTTAGCACAGGTCACAGGTCACTGGTCTATTCTTTGACGCGATCTGAACAGCAGTAAACTATTAATGCAACCTCAGTACAGTGACCGCGAATGGTAAACTAATTATCTTAACAAAAGCGCATCATTAGCATTATTTTTGTTGTCTAAAGGGAAACAAAATGGTACAATTTAAGATTTTAAATGGTATCCGCATATAAAGGACAAATAAAACATTGTTAATTTGTAAGAAACCTCAATGAAAACGGCGCAGGGTAAGTAATATTCGCTATTGTTATGAAAATGTGATAGAATCCTATAAAATGTGGACGCATTTGGTCACCGTGACGTTACCTTGGTTGAGAAATGCAGGCTTCAATCTATGTTGTTTAGTCTATCTGTTCAGTACTGTTAAGTACTGTTTCAAGATACACAATGAGATCTTCTGAGAGAATTGTTGAATAGATACACAAATGTTCTAGAATGTTTGATTATGACATCATACTGTGCCATCACAAATGTTCTAGAACCGTGGTTCTCAAACTTTTTACACCAAGTACCACCTGAGAACGTAGCTGGCTCTCCAAGTACCACCATATGACCGGCGTTAAAATACAGTCTATTCAGCTATGCACAGTTCACGCAGGAGGCAAATGTATTCCGAATCCTAATACCATTATTTATTGTTAACTTTTGTCAGACACAGCCACAATGTACAAAGGGATAGCACTAGAACTAGCAAACGCTTCCACACAACTCATACAATGCAAGGGGAATTGAGAACATAATAACTAACATTCTCACATAGCAAGTGAGAAAATTAAGAACAACTGTATTTCAGCAAATGTACTTAATTCTCCCTCTATCTCTCTCTCTCTCTCTCTCTCTCTCTCTCTCTCTCTCTCTCTCTCTCTCTCTCTCTCTCTCTCACCCATCATTCTCTCTCTCACACAACACACACACACACACACACACACACACACACACACACACAATTATTTTGTTACAAAAACTTAATTTCCTGCATTCTGGTGCAGGAATTTTTGAATATTTACCCTTTAAATGCCAGTGTTTGTGATGGGCATCACAAATTATTGTAAAAAAGAAAAGAAAACACATATTCAATACATTTTTGAATGTTTACCCTTTAAATGCCAGTTTGTGTTTGCATCACAAATTATTGTTAAAAAAAACATACAAAAAGTAAAATATTTACAATATATCAAATGCAAAGTACATTTTTCTGGGGGGGATTATTACAGGATAGGCATGTGTCAATGATTAGCAGCAACACATATTTTGATGGATTTTTTGTAATGTCAGATTTAACACCAACTCTTTTCAGAAAAGTGGGAGTATTTCATTTTTTTACAAGAAATCTAAAAATAAATGGTTATGATCAGGGCTGAAGTTGAATTAAAGATTTATGACTGTTTAGACTGCATTACTCTCTGTCACAGTGATCTCCTGGTTGTTTCCCACTTAGATTATCTAACTATCGCGCTGCCGCAACCAGAAACACTGGCCTGGCCTGCTTCTAAGTTCAGTGGCCTGACTGCAAAATAAATAATTTTTTTTTTTTTTTTTTTAGCTTTTTTGGAAATGTTTTCAAGTACCACCAGCAGTACCACCAAGTACCACTAGTGGTACACATACCACAGTTTGAGAACCACTGTTCTAGAATGTACTATTATGACATCATACTGTGACATCACAAATGTTCTAGAATGTTCTATTATGACATCATACTGATACTGTGCCATCACAACAGAATGTTTGAGTTCCAATTGAATAATATAAATAATATGTTTGGTAAGGCTGTCCCCGAAGCCTGTTTTTGGGATTCAAACTTAGTCAGGGTTCTTCGAACGGACGTTCGAACCTTCGTTTTTAATAAAAAAATTTAAATAAAATAAAATAGACAATTAGACAAATAGACAAATTGTGAAAGTGTGGGTGATGTCTGTGCACCGCTGGCCAACGGGAGAGGGTCTGTATTGTCTCAAAAGATACAAAAAGGGGGCGTGGCCTAATGACGTGGTCAATATAGACCAATGAAAGAGGATATCCCTACTGAGTACAATAGCACAACCCGCAAGTCTCTAGGACAAACGGTTCAAAAGATACAAAAAGGGGGCGTAGCCTAAGGGTGTGTGGCCTAAGGATCGGGGGAGTGGTCAACATAGACCAATGAAAGAGGATATCCCTACTGAGTACAATGCCACAACCCGCAAGTCTCTACAACAAACGGTTCAAAATATACAAAAAGGGGGTGTGGTCTAAGGGGGTGAGGCCTAAGGGGGTGTGACCTAAGGATCGGGGGAGTGGTCAACATAGACCAATGAAAGAGGATATCCCTACTGAGTACAATGCCACAACCCGCAAGTCTCTACGACAAAATCCACACCCAACTAACAATTGCCTCCGCCAACACTATCTCTCCTCTGGATTCAACCCGCCCTCCACCGCCCACCCCCCCCTTTTACATCCTTCACTGAAATCACTGCATCGGACCTATCCTCCATTCTCTCTACAATGAAAACTTCAACCTGCATCCTGGACCCTATCCCCTCCATCCTAGTCAAGGCTTGTCTCCCTGCCCTTTCTCCCCTAATCACCTCCATCGTAAACTCCTCTCTGACCACTGGCCTATTTCCCCCCGCCCTCAAAACTGCTTCTGTCACCCCCTTACTAAAAAAAACCCGGACTCAACCCTGAAACCCTTGATAATTTCCGCCCCATTTCCAACCTCCCCTTCCTCTCAAAAATCATTGAGCGAGCCATTGCCTCCCAATTAAAATCCTACCTCGACAACAATAACCTTTATGATACCTTTCAATCCGGATTCCACACCAGACACAGCACCGAAACTGCTCTTCTAAAGGTCACCAACGACATACTCCTCTCTGCCGACTCTGGTTCCCTCTCCATCCTCATCCTCCTAGACCTCAGCGCTGCTTTTGACACCATCAGTCACCCCATCCTCATCACTCGTCTCCAGTCCTCCGTTGGCATCTCCGGAATCCCCCTCACCTTGCTCCAATCATACCTCTCACACAGGCACCAATTCATCTCCATCAACAATTGCAAATCCCCCACTGCCCCCATCACTCATGGTGTCCCCCAAGGCTCAGTACTTGGTCCCCTGCTCTTCATCCTCTACATCCTTCCACTTGGTCTGATTCTCCGCCAACATGGCCTCCGTTTTCATTGTTATGCAGACGACACTCAGCTCTACCTCTCCACCAAGACTATCACTCCAGCCACTCTCTCCACCCTCACCACCTGCCTCACAGACATCAAAACATGGATGCAAAATAACTTTCTCAAACTAAACTGCAATAAATCAGAAATCATCATTATCGGTCCAAAATCCCTCACCAGCCACACCCAGGATTTCTCCCTAAATATTGATGGTTCCATTGTCACCCCCTCCACTCACGTCCGTAACCTTGGCATCATCCTGGACTCCACCCTTTCTTTCCTCCCCCATGTGAACCACATAACCAAAACGGCCTTCTACCACCTCCGGAACATTGTTCGTTACTCTCTGCTGCTGAAACACTGGTTCATGCATTCATTTCATCAAGACTGGACTATTGTAATAAACTCCAATATGTCCAAAACTCGCTGCCCGCATGCTCACCTCCACCGTCGCTCTGATCACATCACCCCTGTCCTCCACAACCTCCACTGGCTTCCAATCAAATACAGGATTCAATTTAAAATACTTCTCATCACATTTAAAGCCCTCAACAACCTTTCCCCTCCCTACCTGTCCGACCTCCTCTACCGTCACACGCCCACCCGTCGCCTTAGGTCTGTGTATGTCATAAATGTCATTATGAATTTAAAATGGGGGACCCTGATGTAAACAAGACGAAAGTCTTTCTCTGGTCTGCATCCCCTTAACAATTGTATGTATTGAGCTGTACTGTACTGTACCCATTCTGCAATCTGTTAATGAAAGTTTTCAATCAATCAATCAAGCTGTGATATGTAGAGTTTAGTGTAGTGTTCCATATTAAAGCTGTGATATGTAGCTAGCTTAGCAGTGTTCCATATTAAGCTGTGATATGAAGCTAGTTTAGTGTAGTGTTTCATATTGAAGCTGTGATATTTAGCTAGCTTAGCGTAACGTTACATTGAAGCTGTATGTAGCTAGTAGGGATGCTCGATATTGGCTTTTTTACCGATACCGATATACCGATATTGTCCAACTCTTAATTTCCGATACCGATATCAACCGATACCGATATATGCAGGGTCCCCCCCCCCCAAAAACTGAATAATTTCAGGTAATTAACATTACATATCTCTTGTTGTGGAATTAACACAACATTATGCATACTTTTGACAATAAATAAAATCAGAATTTGTTCTTACTTGCTTGCCTGGGTAAATAAAGGTTATAGAAATGTAAAAAAAAAAAAAAAAATTATTTTATCTTTTTTAAACCGATACCGATATTTTCCGATATCACATTTGAATGCCGATATCGGCCGATAATATTGGTAGGCCGATAATATCGGACATCCCTAGTAGCTAGCTTAGCGTTTTAAAGCTGTGGTATGTAGCTAGCTTAGCATAGTGTTCCATATTAACACTTTGTATGCCACTCACGGCTTTTCTCGGGTTTACCCCCCGACCGTTGAATGCCACGTCACGAGTATTCTCTGGTTTTTATTTTTTTATTAGCGTTCTGAAATCATATTGCATCAAGCGAGCCTACCGTTGGAGATGCAGGCACCGCCGGCGCTCAGATGTGAAAAAAGCGCCCCCTATCGTCTCCCAGATGGTAAATCACCCTTTTGGATTGGACTCAATGAAAGTGAATGGGAGAACGGATTTCTGACTCCACATTTTACTTCTCACTGATGTAACCGGGGTCTACCAGAGTTCATTCTGGAGCCTTGGTGCCACGGCGAATATGTGTTCTACTGTACACACGGTGACCTCAGGTAAGGAATCTATGTTATCAGTCTTAGGCCATGGTTAGACTAGTGTATTTGTGGCGTTTTTTTATACGTTTTTGAATAAGTTTCATGTCCCTATTACACAGAAATGCGTTTTTTGGCGTTTTTTTGTGGATACGGCTGAAACGCTAAATTGTCTTTGCGTTTTGGAGAAACGCAAAAAAACGCGTCGACAACAGCGTGTAGTCTGCACGGAGCCGTTGTTGCGAAAACGCCCATGCGCAGTAGATACCATCTGCGTGCCCTTCCGGTGACAACAGTGTGTGTGTTTGGGACATAGCTCCGTGTCCCAAATAGCTTCAGCTACCATGTGTTGTCAAGTTATTGTTATAAGGACCCCAGTCCAAGCTACAACAGTCTGCATTCCCTTAACAATTGTTTGTATTGAGCCGTATTGTATTGTACCCATATGCAATATGTTAAATAAAGTTTACATCCATTCATTCTGCTAGCATTACCGATTGCATGAGCAGCTGGCTAACGTGAGCTATCAGGATTCAGACCCTGTTAGCTCAGAGCTCCTCTTTCAACTTAACAAGCATTAAACAAAATGGCCCAGTCATCTATTCACCTTTGTTTAATACACACAGCGTTGTCTCTAATGTTATCTAACTACTGATAGCTCGCGATATCATCAGTTTGGTGCTGGCTAAGTAGCGTGAGCTAACGTTAGCTTCTAGCCACAATGCTATATTGTTATAATGGTATACTCCATTGACGTTAGCATGCAGCTAACAATGCTACCGATCTTTTTTTAGACTAAACTATCCGCTCTTGGTGGTCACTTGTGTTGATGTTAGTTTTGTTTCATCAACAAATGACAGGCAGAACACACAGTGAATGTATCCGTTTTGTTTATTGCACTTTTATTAGGCTTTGCTGAAAAATAATTGCTGCATTGGGTAACTAAGCAAAAGATGGTGGCCGCCTTGTTGACATTTGCTTTGCAGGCACATTCAAGTTCTGATTGGTTGAAATTGCCTTCATGTTTGCCACCTACTGCCACCTACTGCTTTGGCAGTGTACTACATCAGTGTGCTCGGGTGACAAAAACGGAAAAAAAAACGAAAGTGTGACTCGAGGCGCACGACGTCGCGGCGAAACGCATATGACGACGATACGAAAATGAAACGAAAGGTGTAACCGCACCCTTAGGATAATCAGACTCGTTTTCACGGATATATAAGCGTTTCTCCTATATGTGATATAGCTGTTTTGACTGTAAAAGCCATCAGGAAATAAGAGCAGCGATTATCAGCGCGCGGCACAAGCGTGCGTGCGCATACATATACTATCGATCATCTAGCGTTTATTTGAAAACGATTCATAAATAGGCAGACAAATGACAACGTTCTGGAATATTCCAGTAAAAGACGATTATCATAGAATGTGTTGTTTTTTCCGCGAAAACAAGTGATTTTCAAAATGCTATCAAACTGAAATGAAGCGATAAATATACAATCTGCTTTGACAATGTTGACTGGAAAATGAGTCTTTGATAAGCGACGGGCATATTAGACACATAGCCATAATTTAAAACATAGATTAGGCGATATTAACGTTAACAATGGAGCGGATTGTGGCATTCAAGGGGGTAAAAGGAAAACACGGCTGGCAATCAAAGTGTTAAAGCTGTGATATGTAGCTAGTGTAGCCTACAGTAGCATTGCACATTGCAACTGGGGACCAACAAACTAGACAAAACATTAAACACAGGAGACTCTTAATATGACAGAGTAATCTTCTAGTTTCATTTATTTCTCTTACAGCATCTCTTTTACAAAACAAATAAACCCCCCAAAACAGGACATTAGTAATGCATTGTTTTTTTTCCTCATTCAAAATAAAGAGAGAAAAATAAAAGAAAACATATATAGAATACAGTTTAATAAACAAAGAAAAAACTAAAACAAAGAATTTACAAAGAATAAAGTATACAGTGGTCTTGTACTCAAATCAACTCTTCAGTGTAAAGACAACCAGCCTTTCTGACAGGGAGTGGACACAATGATGCAGGGTTGACACACACTCTCTCGCTCTCTTGTGCACACACACTCACACTCTCTCTCTCTTGTGCACACACTCACACTCTCTCTCTTGTGCACACACTCACACTCACACACTCTCTCTCTCTTGTGCACACACAGTCACATGCACACTTACTCACACACAGTATCGCTCTCTCTTGTTCACTCACACGCACACACACTATCTCTATTGTGCACACACACTCACACCCTCTCTTTTGTGCGCGCGCACACACACACACACACACACACACACACACACACACACACACACACACACACACACACACACACACACACACACACACACACACACACACACACACACACACACACACAGGGAAGACAGTAGCTTGATCAGCACAGCTCTTTATTGCTAAAACGAAAGCCTGCTCCCCTCTTAAAAGTGACTACATCAGTAGAACCTGCAGATCCACAAAAACACGTGTTTTGCGTAGAAGGTTGGCCTCAACAGTGCAACAGAAAAGAAACGGCATATAAGAAACATCTGATCAGTGAAGAGAAAACAATAAATACAAAAAGAAAAAATGTATTCAGATGGTTGTTATTTTGTTGGGAGATTCAATTCTTAAATCTGTTAACCTCAGGCCAACTGTTTTGGCGACAACATAGCCAAAACTACATCCACCCGGCCTCAAGAATGCATCTCCCAGCTCTCCGTCCTGCAATGCATCCTGGTCAATGTAGTCCTCCGACGTGGCTGAGAAAAATATCATATGTGACCTATACTCTAGTCCACCCCTAAAATACAGTCTTACAGATTTAATAAAGGATGAATAAACAATTTAACAATAACAAAATGACAATAGTTTTTCTATCATGTTCACACTGCAACTCTAAAAGCACTCTTCTAAAACGTTCCAAAGAATAAATCAAAGAATTTTAAAAGTCATTAACATCCATCCCCTTCACAGAGACGCTTAGTGTCACCAGTGGTGTTAAAACGAGGCCCATAACACAAGGGGGGTGGGGGGGGGGGGGGGGTGGGGGGTTGAAGTAAAATATATTAGGCAAGAATAATGATCTGTTGGCCTATGTTCTATCTTTGCTTACATCATGCCAGGCACCTTACAAACAGTTAGGAGCCAAAGGAACCAAAATGGAGGAGCGTGACTCAAAATGGACATCAGAGCTCTGTATAATGATGCTTTAACAGTGTTAGGCAACGTACACACACACGCGCACGCGCACACGCACACACACACACACATAATCGCACACATACACACATAATCGCACACATACACACGCGCGCACGCACACACACACATAATCGCACACACAGATAGACAGAGAAGCTCCATTCTTCAATTTATTTTCTTTTTCTAAAGACATTTGATTTAAACGTCTCATTTATATTCCGACTTGATTAGAATGGGATCATCTCAGAGTGGATGGTCTGTTTCCTCTTGATATTTCAGCGTCATGTCATGAACATTCACACACGCACACACACACACACACACACACACACACACACACACACACACACACACACACACACACACACACACACACACACACACACACACACACACACACACACACACACACACACACACACACACACACACACACACAGATGTGCTATACAATTCATCAAGCTTCAGACACGCAGACCGACTCCAGACTGTGTCACAGAAAAAAGAACGGGGGGGGGGGGGGGGGCTGTCATTGTTCATTTAATCTTACAGTATATTTGATGCAGCACCTTCTGTATTTAAAGACTTAAGAGTGACAAGGGTGAGGTGGGGGTTGGGGGGGGGGGGGGCGGTTGGGGGAGAGGAGAGGATGAGGTTGGGTAGTGGGGTATAGGAGAAAACAGGGGATGACCTGGCGGTGATTTTAAAGGGACATATCCTGGTCTGTATCTCACGGAACACATCTTGGCATCTCTTCCCATCCGTACGCGATCGGACGCGGAACCACGACCCAAAAGGACTCTGGGTCGGACCGGGAGGAGAGGAGGGCAGAGAGGAGGAGGGGGGAAGGGAAACGGATCGGGCCGCCCACAGCCCAAACCCCCCTCCCCCCGCCCCGCCCCTCCCACGTTGTAACATTCAGAAGGATGACGTTCATGTTCATGTTGTTCAGTTATCGTCCTTCATCCCTTCAGGAGGTGAGAGGCTCCCACCCAGGGACCCGGACCCACGCAGCAGACAGGGAACGAGGGGAGCGGGAGGGGGAGGAGGACAGACAAGAGGACTGGGGAGAGAGAGACACAGGGGGAGGGAGGGAAGGTAGGCAGGGTCGATACAGTGTAGTTCTAAAGTGGTTCTACAGTGTTGTTGAGGACTAGAATTCACTGGTCCATTCAGAGAGAGAGAGAGAGAGAGAGAGAGAGAGAGAGAGAGAGAGAGAGAGAGAGAGAGAGAGACAGAGACAGAGAGACAGAGAGAGAGAGAGTATTTGGAAAGCCAGCGGCGCCAGTTTGCCAGCAGTTGAGTAGCGATGGCTTCTTTGCTTGACCCGACCGTATCCATGGTAACCTGGTAACACGGTAAATCTCTTCATTTAGATTAAGTCTTTTTTTACATTTTTTATTCTCTACTATATCTTTCATTGTTTTTTCTACAGTGTTATTAGTCTCTCCAGTATCTGAGTCAGAGTTTAAAGTTCCCAGCCTCCCGTTTTTTCCATCGGGCGATTCTTGAATGGTTGCGAGGTAAGCCTCGGGCTGAGATGATGGATAGCCGGGCCGGCCAATGGGGAGCGAGGCCGGAGGAGGAGAAAGTGGGAGGGCCCTCTCACCAGTTCATCATGGAGTTCCTGTTGAGGGTCATGAAGAAGACCTGACTGCTGCCCCCTGAACGCACCGATGCAAAGAACACCTGAAGAAGAAGAGAGTTTGTTTAAAGCCCCTTTCAGACACACACTGGACTCCTGGTCTTAACCGCACATTCATCTGTGTGTACTTGTTCTATAATGTATTTTAGAACTCAAGTATTAAGAGCGAAGTACTGCTCTGAGCTTTCTTAAATGGTAAATAAATAAAATGATGCATTTATATATCTCTTTTATCCAAAGCGCTTTACAATTTGTTCCTCACATTTTACCCGCTCACTCACACATTCACGGCAGAGGCAAGGCCAACCTGCTCATTGGGAGCAATTAGGGTTTAAGTAATCAACACAACACAAGGACTACTCAGTCCAAATATCCTAACCCAACCCCCTCCAATGTACAGTCATTTACCTAGTATGGTTTTGTCAATAGTCCAATGTACAATTTTGTTTGTTTGTACAGTGTCTCCCCCCCCCCCCCCTCAATGTACAGTTTTGCTTGTTTATACAGTGTGCCCCCCCCCCCCCCCCCCCCCCCCCAACCACCTCCAATGTAGATTACCCAGTATGGTTGTCAATATCCCAGTGTACCCAACCCCCCCCCACCCAACCTCCTCCAATGTACAGTTTCTACGTCAAATGTATATACTCCCTTTTCTTGACTCCTTCTGTATCACAAACAGTACTGTATTTGCAAATCTGGTATGTCATAAATGTATAGATGTAGCAGTACTGACTATCTGTATGTCATGTATGTCATATATGTCCTGATGAATTGAAAATGGGGGACCCTGATGTAAACAAGACGAAAGTCTTTCTCTGGTCTGCATCCCCTTAACAATTGTGTGTATTGAGCTGTACTGTATTGTACCCATTCTGCAATCTGTTAATAAAGTTTTCAATCAATCAATCAATCAATCAACGTCCCTGACGACAGCACTGGTGGCCATAGTCAAACTCATTTACTCTCAATAACTGTCAAACTAAATGAACGTGTGCAAAATAAATCAGCGTTGTTCTCCGGTGACGTGTCTCACCTTGTCGTTGCGCTCACAGAGGAACTTGAGCCTCTGGGCTCTCTTGTGCATGAAGACCCCGTCCAGGTGTCCCGTCTCCACGGAGCGGATCTCGATGGCCTTCTCCCCCCAGCCCATGATCTGGTTAGAATGGATGTAGGCTGGGAATACAAACACACACATATATCATCAGAGATGCATTGGGTACCACCGATTGGGGATCTGTTTCTGAGGGTTTGATTACTAGGAAGTTTAGTTTTTGAAGGGTTTAATTATTAAGAAGATGCATTTTTGGAGGGTTTGGTTATTAAGAAGATGCATTTTTGAAGGGTTTAATTATTAAGAAGATGCATTTTTGGAGGGTTTAATTATTAAGATGCATTTGTGAAGGGTTTAATTATTAAGAAGATGCATTTTTGGAGGGTTTGGTTATTAAGAAGTAACTATTTTTAAGGGTTTAATTATTAAGAAGATGCATTTTTGGAGGGTTTAGTTACTAAGGCGTTTAGTTTTTGGAGGGTTTAATTACTAAGATGTTTTTGATAGTTTTCAATGACATCATAATATATAAGAAAGATAAGGTATTTGCTCATCTGATTCATCATCTAAGATAATAGAACCCCCCCAGTCCTAGTCAGGCTAACACACGAGACACTTCAGTAGCACAGGTTCCTCCAGCTGTCATACCACTGACAACCAGGGGAGGGCAGTAATGCACTACAAAGCAAATGTATTCAAATCTATATCCCAAGGATGTAGCTTTGGACACTCCTGAACTACAGTAAGGTGAATTGGCTTCAATTCAGGGTGCAGAATGTGCCTGAATGCATATGTTATCCATGACAGTGGAAAATGAACACCAAATGCTGGGGCCTTTTGTCTGTGGCTGGTTAGTGTAATCAGACACTTAACTGAAAAGGCTCTGTAATGCAGTCAAAGAGCGACCTCTAAGCAAAAGAGTCCCGCTTGGTATTGCACTTTGTTTACATGTTTTGTTTTGGTCTGATGTTAGATTTGAATGGGAAATAAGGGAAGGGTCAGCCACACCTCAGGTTCTGCCAGGAGAGGTCTGGAGAAACTCACAGTATAATAAGTTACTAAACTCCAACATCAGACCAAAACAAATAAATTAGGGCTGTCAAAGTTAATGCTTTAACTTTGGAGATTAAGTAAGGGATAATGTATAGCTACGAGGTCATTGTCGCAAAATAATTGACCGACACGGAGTTTAGAGCGTCAGTGAAGGTCAATTATTTTGCGACAATGACTGAGTATAGGCTATACATTATCCCGCTTATTACATGGCTAACTTACTAACAATATACCTAATTCATCGACAAGACAAGAGCAAATGCAGACGCAGTTGTTCTGTGGCTCTGTCAGCCCAAATAAAGTGATTATTATTATCGGCAGGTCTGTGGTCTGATTGCATGACTGAGTGCAGCTGTGCATATGCTGAGCAGCATTGATACAGTGTGTGTAGTGGGCTTGATTGGTCCAGCTGCGCACAGCGGCCATTATTGTTCGGCAGAGGTCCGTTATCGAGTAATATCGGACCTCTGACGAGCGCTATTGACCAATCACAAGCAAGCATTTCGCCGAATGTGAAAACTCCATGTAATAATTAAAATTATTTAAAGCGTTAATTTTTTTAAAATCTAGATTAATCTATGGAGTGAAAAATGTTCAACGTTCTGAACTTTCAGCAGTATATTTGCTTGTTCTTTTTTTGCATCGACTCATGCACCTTTTTAAAAATCATCTGACATGGAGATGGAACACATTTTTGTTGTTAATATGATTTATATTACTGGTAGTTCATACAAGACATTATCGTCTTATAAGCCAATCTGCACTTTAACATAGGCCTGGGTTGTTTTTATTTCTGTTAGCGCCGCGGATATAAGAAAGAGGTCTATCTGAGTCAATGTTGATGGTTTTGTTGAACATTTGTATTTCACAGGAGAAACTGTATTCAAAGAAAGCTTAAAGCTATTAAAATAGTCTTTGAATCTAAATATACTTTCTTTGTGTCGATTTTACATTAATTCCATGGTTTTACTCAAGTAAATATCTGTTACAAGCTTCGGTCTTAAGTAGAAAAATGCGATTTTTAATCTAGATTAATCTAGATTAATTACAGAAAATTGTGAGATTAACTAGTTACTTTTTTTTGTATCTATTGACAGCACTAAAATAAATGTAAACAAAGTGCAAAACCAAGCAGGACTCTTGACAATTACATTTGGCTTGTAGAATAATGAAAGTGACTTGATGATGATGATGATGATGATGATGATGATGATGATGATGATGATGATGATGATGATAATTAATCCACAAGCCACTCTGGCCGGAGGATGAAAAACTATTAAATACAATACTATCAGCCAGAAAGCTATTGCACACCTTCCATCACTCAAGAGGTGCCTAGGAAACCATCCCAGCACACTGTCTTCTCTTTAAACTTTAAAGGTGCTGGTAAGTGGTACGTATTTCTTTGTTTGTTCTACATTTCAAAGAAGAATCTCGCCTTGATTATTGTAATGCCCTGTACGTGGGCGTCAGTCAGGCCTCCCTCTCTTGTTTGCAGTTGGTGCAAAACGCCGCTGCCCGTCTGCTGACGGGAACGCGAAAGAGGGAGCACATTTCCCCTGTGCTGGCTGCCCTCCACTGGCTTCCTGTGCGTTTTAGGATTGATTTTTTATTTTTTTTTATTGGTCTTTTTCCCCCTCCATTTTCCTCCGATTTTCTCCCATCCCAATGTTAGTCGTATGCCAATCCCCAGTCCCTTCCTGGTCGCTGCGCACTTACCCCCCACAGTCAGATCATCTGGGAGAGTGGAGGCTACCACGTGCTTCCTCCGACACACGTCCAGCCAATCACCGCTTCTTTTCACCTGGCAGCACGGATTCTCATTGAGAGGGCGTAGCGTGTGGGAGGACCACACTATCCCCCTCACGTCCAATCCGCGCTTAGCAGGCGCCCCGACCGAACTGTAGGAGTCGCTGTTTACAACGACCCGGACCCACCCCGCCAGCTTCTCCCACCCTCTGATACAGCCAATTGTATCAGTGCAGACGGCCAGCCAAGCTGGTGACAACCCCGGAGCTGTGAGCTGGATTCGAACAGGCAAATCCAGCTCAGCTCCGGGACTGGTGACGAACGCAATCTCCGCTCGGCCACCTAACCGCCTGGTTTTAGGATTGATTTTAAGGTTTTACTGTTTGTTTTTAAATGTTTGAACGGCTTGGCACCGGGTTACCTCTCAGACCTGCTGGAACCCTATGTTCCTCTAAGGTCCCTCAGGTCCTCTGACCAGCTCCTCTTGGCCGTTCCAAACTCCAGGCTGAAGCTTAGGGGGGACCGTGCTTTTGCAGTGGCAGCCCCAAAGCTCTGGAATGAGCTGCCACTGCATGTTAGGCAGGCCCCCACTCTGCAGGTGTTTAAATCACGCCTAAAACACACTTATTTGCTCTGGCTTTTGTTTTTTAAACCGTTTTTTGAGAGATTGGCCTTTTTATGTGACACATTGTACTGTTTTATTATGTGTTTTTATTACATTTTTATGTTTTATGTTTTATCCTATGTTTGTGGACTTGTACAGCACTTTGGTCAACTTTGTTGTTTTAAATGTGCTATATAAATAAAGTGGATTGGATTGGATTGGACATTTACATTTACATTTAGTCATTTAGCTGACACTTTTATCCAAAGCGACTTACACAAGTTCTGTACGACAAGTCATCAGAAAGGGCACAACTCTATCAGCTGAGTAATAATGTTCATCAAGGTGTTGCCTGCTACAGTGTAGGTTAGTTTATTAGGACAAGTGCATGACAGTAAGGTTACTTAGGGTTAGATTTTATTTTAAAATAATTTATTTTTATTTTATTTTTTATTAAAAAATAAAAATAAATCTGATAATGGTTGAAGAAGTGCGTCTTTAGTCGACAGCGAAAGATTGGCTGTGTTAAAATAATAGCTCTACATTCAAGTTTCAAGTTTGTTTTTATTTGTCAGAACAAAATACAGGATACTTTATAATGAAATGCTTGTTTCTTATGAGGCCCTGAGAGTGTGCTACATACAGTAAAGAGAAAGTAAGTAAAATATATATACAATACAGAGTAAAATGAGTAACAGTGAGGTAGAATGCAGAGGTACAAAACTTGGGGTAGGGTGCAAATGAGGTATGCATGTGGTGCAAATCTCTTTAATAATAGATAAATATAAAGTGTCTAAAGTGAATAAAGTGAGTGGTAAGGTGAGGGTTTGTTTAAAGTGAGTGTGTACATGTGGATGTGTGTGCCATTCTGACAGCCTTCACCGATATAGAGTGTCTGGTGAGTGGTCAGTAACATGGGTCTCCCAGGCCCTCTGCTCTGCAGTAAAACAGAGAATACATTTCCTGGTATCCCCATTCCCACTCTGTCCAATCAGGAGAGAGAACTTTCACTGCAAAAATGGTCTGACAAGAATAAGAAATAAAAACTAGTTTTAAGCAAATGTGTCCTTGAAACAGTTAAAACAATCTACCAGTGCAGTAAGCAAATTTGGCTCGGCAAGATATTATTATTTTTTTGATCCACTTTTTCTCCTTATTTTTCAATTTTTCTCATCCCAATTTCGTATCGCCAATTCTCCCCTTCAATTCTCCCCTCCCCTGTCTTGAACGTTGCTAGACTATGCCTTCCACTGGTCGGCTGTAGTGAGGATAGAAGCCTTGCATCACGTGTCCCCTCCAGTACACGAGGAGGCAGCCTGTCGCATCTTTTCACCAGACAGCGCGGACTCTCAGTGGCGAGGAGTAACGCGTGGGAGGCTCACGCTGCCCCCGATACTTCCTGTCTCTGCTGTACAGGCGTCACCCAACCGACCTGTAGGAGTCGCTGTCCACAACGTCCAAATCCCCACCCATCGACTTTCCACCCGCTACCTCTGCCAATTGAGATAGTATGACGACTGGCCCAAGCCGCAGGCAATGCCGACTCGGGGAGTCGAGACCGGAGTCTCTTGCATTGGTGACGAGCGCAATCTCCGCTACGCCACCCAGCCGCCTGCTCGGCAAGATTTCTTGAAATAAGTGAGAATATCTAGGGTTCTCTATCCTGATTGGATAAAGTGAGAAGGGACACCAGACCTGCGTCTGTAGCTTTGAACACAAATGAGCCACAGCGGGGCTCCCAAGTGGCGAACCATGTAACACGCTGCGTCGCGAAGCGGCCGACCCGGGTTCGATTCCCGGACCCGGGCGTCCTTTTGCAGAATGTCTTGCCCCCGCTCTGTCTCCCGTTCTTCCTCTCTCTCTCTCTCTCTCTCTCTCTACTGGACTGCCCGGTAGTACAAACAATAAAAATCTACCAAAAACATAATTTTAGAAAAAAAAAAAAATGAGCCACAGCTCTTCAACTTCGTACTCAGACCATCAGAGACTCTCCCCCACTCTTCACATTTAAATCCTGACTCAAAACCCACCTGTTCTCCCAAGCATTCAACCTTCCCTACCCATAACCACCCTCCTCCTTATTATTATTATTATTATTATTATTATTATTATTATTATTATTATTATTATTATTATTATTATTATTATTATTATTATTATTATTATTATTATTATTATTATTATTATTATTATTATTATATTATTATATTATTATATTATTATTATTATTATTATTATTATTATTATTATTATTATTATTATTATTATTATTATTATTATTATTATTATTATTATTATTATTATTATTACTCCAGAACCGTGCGTGAACTCCCGCCTGAATGGCTTGTTGAAGCACGTGTTTTCTGACCTAGGCAGCCCAGAGGATTCGGACTGTGTCGTTGTATTTCACGGTTTGTGTCCGTCCGTAGGCCCATCAGAGAGCCACATGGATGTGCACAAGCAAGTGAGTTTTTCATCATGTGTGACCTTTAATGACCTTCATCTGGCCTGGGATCAGATGTACCACTGTGCCACACGTAGGTAGAAGGACCGAAACGTTGCGTCGGTACAACGCTAAAGCACAAGATGCTGATCTGGTGTCAGTTTTGCAGAGGAAGCCAAAGACTTTCTCTTCAAGTTTTTTCTGAAGTCCTAATCTATACAGTATCACTTACACTTACTACAGTAGATGTGGATTAACGTGACTGATTGTTTTAACAATTAACGAAGCAGCTGACCACTCCACTAATGGTCCTATCTATTATTCAAATGCCCATACCACTGCTCTATCTCTCTCTTCTTCACTCTTTCTCTCCGTCTCTCCCTCTTCTTCACTCTCTCTCTGTCTCTCTCTCCCACTCCTTCACTCTCTCTCCCTCTCCTTCACTCTCTCTCTCTCCCTCTCTCTCCCTCCTTCACTTTCAAAGGCCCATACCGCTGCTCTCTCTCTCTTCTCTTCTTCACTCTCTCTCCATCCCTCTCTCTCTCTCTCTCTCTCTCTCCGTCTCTCTCTTTCCTGACAGTAAGGAGTTGAGTCTGTGTTGAATGCAGTTAAACTTTAGATGAACCTCCTAAGCTCTGATCTCAAGAGGCCTTTGTTTCTCCCCAGGACTGATGTGCACTGCAGCGTACACACACACACAGTACACAATGCCAACACACACAGTACACAATGCCAACACACGCACACACACAGTACACAATGCCAACACACACACACACACAGTACACAATGCCCACACGCACACACACACAGTACACAATGCCCACACGCACACACACACACACACAGTACACAATGCCCACACGCACACACACACACAGTACACAATGCCCACACGCACACACACACAGTACACAATGCCAACACACGCACACACACACAGTACACAATGCCAACACACGCACACACACAGTACACAATGCCAACACGCACACACACACACACAGTACACAATGCCAACACGCACACACACACACAGTACACTACACGCCCAGAGTAGCTTTAGTGACTCCAAGGCTTCTGAAAACCAATTCACAATAAAGAAACGCATGAATAAATATACACAGGAGTCCGTTCGAAAATACTAATTCCTTTTCCTAGGAAGACTATTAATTTGTCTGACGTTTACGCGACAATAGCAAATTACTGCAAAGCACAAACACAGGTCGCGTGTGTGTGAACTTGCGCTCGTGTGTGTGTAGGTGTGTGTGTAGGTGTGTCTGTGCACGTACCGACGGAGGTGGGCATCTCGCCCCACTGCAGCACCACGTCCTTGGTGATGCGTCCGTAGGTGTTGACGTAGACGCCCTCGTCCTCGTAGCAGAGCAGCATCTCCATCCCGTCCGTCTTAGGAAGCACCACGATGGCATGAGGGGTCACCTGACTCTGGATCTGACACACACACGCACGCACACACACACACACACACACACACACAGAGACACACGCACACACACACACAGACAGACAGACAGACAGACAGACACACAGACAGACAGACAGACAGACAGACAGACAGACAGACAGACAGACAGACAGACAGACAGACAGACAGACAGACAGACAGACAGACACACAGACAGACAGACAGACACACAAATCGAAAATTAGCTTATGGCTAAATGCACTGATTACAACCTAATTTGTTTATAAAAGGAGGAACCACACAAATACATATAATCATCATCATCATCATCATCATCATCATCATCATCATCATCATCATCAAACCTTTATTTAACCAGAAAATAAAAACCCATTGAGACCGAGGTCTCTTTTTCAAGGGTGATCTGGCCAAGAAGGCAATCACGAATTATGACGAAAACATACTATAACAAGACACAATACACATACAGTAGACTACCATACTGTACAACCGATATTTTAAATGAAAAGTCCAATTCAGTTTAAAAAAATACAAGCACAATAAGACAATAGCAATCAACCAACATTTTCAATTCACCATCAAAGCAGGAGCAGCAGGCGGAAAGGATTTCTGATATTTTTTGTTTAAAACAATACAAGGAGATCGGAGAGGCCAATTTGAGACATATATATATACACAATATAAATATAAACACAGAAAGTGGATAGATAGATAGATAAATAGATAGATAGATAGATAGATAGATAGATAGATAGATAGATAGATAGATAGATAGATAGATAGATAGATAGATAGATAGATAGATAGATAGATAGATAGATAGATAGATAGATAGATAGATAGATAGATAGATATAGATAGATAAATAGATAGATAGCTCAATGACAATAACACTATGTAACAAACCATCAAATACACTCACAGCACACACATCCACATGCACACACTCACTTTAAATAAACAACTCACTGCAGCACCCACTTTACCCTCTTTAGACACTTTACAGTTTTTCTCAATTGCTTTGGTGCATTTCTCTGATCAGAATTAAAGTTCTCATAACTGTTAGTGCATTTCTCAAAACAATTAGTACAAACTGCAAAACCTAGGTGATAACCTGCAGAAGCGTGTCACTTGCTCAAAATGGATAATTCATTCCTCAAAAGCAAGTATTCATGTCAATGAAAGTGTCACTGTCATCAAAATGAAAAGTCCTGACACCATTGTTTATGAACAAGATAGTCAAATGGCTTTGCCATGTTTTCGTTATGACAGTTCACTCTGTAAGTGTTTTCACTGTTTTCCAATGCAAAAAAAGTCAGATCTTGGTGACACTTTCTGAAAATGCTCAAGACAGCACTATACACTATTTGCACAGCCATTTGAAATCTACAGTTACACATTGCTGTATTTAGTGAGGTAAATGAGTACAAGACACGTATGTTTCACATTTTTACTGCATATGCTCTTTGCAATTTTAATTTGTTCACAGCATTGTGCAAAAGAAAAATACAAACTAATTTACAACAAACATAAGAAACACCCTTTGGCCTTTGGGTAGAGCTGTGCACAACTGTAAACAATATTGCAGTACATATTGGAACTGAATTGGAACATACAACATACACAGTACTGTAAATCATTCATTCACATCCAGACGTTCCTGTCTGTCTGGCTATTGGATTCAGGAATGGGGAGTAGGGATAGGGAGGGAGATATTCCACCAGCATCCTTTCATGTGCTGCAAACCACTGTGTGACCAGAATTGCGTGGTGAAAACGCACATTATCCCATACAAATCAAATCAAATCAAATCAAATTTATTTATAGGGCCCGACAACACACGTTAATGTCCCCATGGGCCGTACAGGTCTTCTTTAAACAAGTCAAGAAGACAACATAACAATAAGTCAAGAACAGAACAAGAACACCATAGGGTCCAAACATTTTTTAGATGAATGCAAATAAATGAAAGAATGCAAGCACTCCCAGACATACCCCACGCGAAGGTAAGGAAAAACTCACTAAAACCTAACAATAGGGAAAAAAAGCTCCACAGGCAATGTGGAGGAGAGAAACCTTAGAAGGGCCGTTCAAGGGGGGATCTCCCTTCTTAGATGTCGGTGATAGTAGTGTTGCAGACGGACAGTTGGTAAGCATGCACTCATGTGTGTGGTGAAACACAGATGAGTGCATGCAATAGCAACTGTACATTTTGAAAAATTAAAGATAGAGCTAATAGCGATAGCAACTGAACATTTTGAAAGATTAAAGATAGAGTTGATAGCGGATCTATTTGAGGCACAGGGGCGGCGCAAGAGGGTCACGTCCTCCCCGTCTTAGTCACGGGACATTCAACACTCCGGTCGTTGCTCAGGGACAGCCGGAGACAGGGGGAAGGGGGGTGGCGCAGAGAGGGTCACGAACTCCCCGACATCATCGCGGGACATCCGGCACTCCGGTCACCACTACGAGACCTCCGAAGACAGGGGGGCACGCAGAGGGGGTCGCAATCTCCCGGCCTTCGTCACGGGACGTCCAACACTCCGGTCAACACTCCAGGACAGCAAGTCATAGGAAGACAGGGAGACGGGACAGGCGTTAGACAGCTCATGAGATTGTAGTAGGCGGACATAGCAATAGATACAAGTGGTAGGCATATATGTGAATGGAGTAGATATATGAAGTAAGCGTATTATGTGAATAGAATAGAAGTACTTAACCCAGCAATGAAACCGCGTTGACTGTTAACAGTCTGTTAATCAGTTGACAGGACCACGGACAGACGGCGGTGAATAACTGATCCAATGGGGGGCCAACAAGAAATAAAGAAATAAAGAAAATGCCTCGGAGGTGCATGTAGAGCAGTCACTACAAGCTTGGCCAAGACCCCGAGGCATCCATCACCTTGGTCAGCGCCAGGAGACGGGTACTCAGAGAGAAGGGGGAGGGAGGGGGGGGGGGGGGGGGGGGGGGGGGGAGAGGGGGGGGGGGGGAAGAGTTAGAGAGTTCCCATGTTTGTGGTGCTGCAAAGGAGCAGACATGTAGTACCCTGTAGTGCCATGTAGTACCCCGTAGTGCCATGTAGTACCCTATAGTACCCCATAGTGCCATGTAGTACCCCGTAGTATCCTGTAGTACCCTGTAGTGCCATGTAGTACCCTGTGGTGCCATGTAGAGCTATGTAAGCCATGTAGTACCCTGTAATGCCATGCAGTACCAAGTAGTACTCTGTGGTACCATGTAGTACCCTGTACCCTAACTAAACTACCCTATAGTAAACTACCCAGTGGTACCATGTAGTACCCTGTACCATAACTAAACTACACAGATTAATCTAAAGGTCAGTCCCCGACCAGGTGAGATCAAGGTAGGTTGAAGGAGAGAGAGAAAAGATGAGTCTTAAGCAGGGATTTAAAAGCTTCGACAGAGCAGGCGCCCCTGATGACGGCAGGTAATTTGTTCCACAGGTAGGGAGCGCGGTAGACAAAGGCTCTGTGGCCGGCGGATTTCTTTTTAACCCTAGGGGTCGATAGAAGCCCCGCATTTTGTGAGCGCAGAGCACGAGCGGGCGAGTATCGGGAGATGAGATCAGATAGATAGAGCGGTGCAAGCCCATTTAAAATTTTGTAGGTGAGGAGTAGCACTTTAAAGTCAGAGCGGGCTTGGACAGGAAGCCAATGTAGGGCGGACAAAACTGGTGTGATGTGATCAAATTTTCTAGTTCTAGTTAGTATCCGTGCAGCCGCATTTTGCACGAGTTGAAGATTTTTGATGCTTGAATTAGGTAAGCCTGAAAAAAGTGCATTACAGTAGTCCAGACGTGATGAGACAAAAGCATGAATCAGGGTTTCAGCATCAGCCAGAGTTAAAATGGGGCGTATTTTTGCGATATTACGAAGATGGAAGAATGCAATTTTGGTGACATTTTTTATATGTGCATTAAATGAGAGGGAGGAATCAAAAATGACTCCGAGGTTTTTTATGGTGGAGCTCTGGGATACATGACAGGTATCAAAGTTGAGGGAGATGTCCTGAAACAGGCCTCTGTGGTTTGGGGGGCCAACAATTAACATCTCAGTTTTATCTGCATTAAGGAGTAGAAAGTTTTGCGACATCCATTTTTTGACGGCAAGCAAGCAGGCCTCAAGGTTTTGTAGTTGGGAGGAATCATTTGGCTTAATAGGTATATATAATTGGGTGTCATCAGCGTAAAAATGAAAGTTTATGCCAAATTTGCGTATGATATCGCCGAGGGGTAGCATGTAAATCGAAAATAGCAAAGGGCCCAGGACAGAGCCTTGTGGGACACCACATTGCACTGGGAGGGTCTCAGATGTTAAATCATTATAGACCACGCAGTGTGTTCTATCAGTTAAATAGGATTTAAACCAAGCTAGTGCGAGACCCCGAATGCCAACATGGTTCTCAAGCCGACCTAGAAGAATCGAGTGATCGATAGTGTCAAAGGCTGCACTGAGATCAAGCAATAAGAGCACAGAGGTGAGGTTTGAGTCAAGAGAGAGCAGTAAGTCATTTGTGACTTTGGTAACCGCCGTTTCGGTGGAGTGTAAGGCTCTAAAGCCAGATTGAAATGATTCATTAAGATTATTGTTTGATAAATGGTCAGTAAGTTGCGTTGCGACGATCCGTTCTAACACTTTGGATAGGAATGGGAGATTGGAGATAGGTCTGTAATTTTTCAAGATTAGAGGGTCGAGGTTCGGTTTTTTAAGTAATGGTTTAATGACGGCTGATTTAAAGGCCAGGGGCACCACGCCAGTAGACAAAGAGGTGTTGAAGATATTGAGTAGGGCAGGGCCTAGAGTTGGGAACAACGTACTTGGTCAGATGGTCGCCATTTAGACCCCTCTCATTCTCAGGGATTATGTCCCTGTAAAGAGTGTCTAAAAAAGTCAGCAGATGTTGTGTGTTGTATGGACCAATGCGGGGCATATGGGTGAGGATGCCGTTTTCTGAGATGGCTGCACACATTGTAATATTCCATCCTTGTTGGCCTGGGACATCAGTGGTTGCTCTCTGTCCAATGCGATTCCTTCCACGCCTTCTACCTTTTGCCAGATTGAAACCCGCCTCATCAACATATATGAATGTGTGCAGCGATTCCCTGGCATCCAGCTCCATTCAGGGGAAAAATTATAAAGAAATGTATAAAATTGGCTTGACAGATTTTGACAACTAGTTCAACATATTTGTATGTAATGACTCAAGCAATGAAATGAGGACTATTAGTTTTATAGGGAATGACTATTCAGCAGTCATAAGTATAGTTCATTTTGACTGACATGACCTAAGCAAATGATAATGTTATAAAACAGCAGAGAATTGTATGAAAGCAATTGATGCATGTCCAAAAGCATTTGCAATTTGTTCGGAGGAATGAGAAACTGCTACTATGATGTGCACAAATTACAAAATGTTGTGGAGGTTGAACTAACAGTTATGAGAACTTTAATTCTGATCAGAGAAATGCACCAAAGCAATTGAGAAAAACTGTAACACACTTTATATTTATTGGTAAAGAGATTTGCACTACAACTCATACCTCATTACACCTTACCCTAAATTGTACCTCATCCCATTTCTGCATTGTACTGTATATTGTATTGTAACTCAGTTACTTTTTCTACTCTGCATTGTATATTGTATATATGTATATCGAACACTTTTGTTTACGTACTTTTGACTTAGTTATATTTTATACTTATTTTATACTTATCTATTTTTATCTAGCACACTCTCAG
>NC_140166.1:211975167-211981659 GCF_963971535.1 Notolepis coatsorum
TTACACTATAATATCACTCTCATACAAACACATATTACACTATAATATCACTCTTATACAAACACATGTTACACTATAATATCACTCTTATACAAACACATGTTACACTATAATATCACTCTAATACAAACACAAGTTACACTATAATATCACTCTAATACAAACACATGTTACACTATAATATCACTCTAATACAAACACATGTTACACTATAATATCACTCTTATACAAACACATGTTACACTATAATATCACTCTTATACAAACACATGTTACACTATAATATCACTCTTATACAAACACATGTTACACTATAATATCACTCTAATACAAACACATGTTACACTATAATATCACTCTTATACAAACACATGTTACACTATAATATCACTCTTATATAAACACATGTTACACTATAATATCACTTTAATACAAACACATGTTACACTATAATATCACTCTAATACAAACACATGTTACACTATAATATCACTCTTATACAAACACATGTTACACTATAATATCACTCTCATATAAACACATGTTACACTATATATAATCTCACTCTAATACAAACACATATTACACTATATATAATATCACTCTCACTCTAAATACAGATCATCTCGTACACTTACATGTGAGGGGATGTAGATATCATAGGGGTTTCCAGAGTCCACGTCTATGACATGGAAGCCCACGCTAGAGCCGTATATGACCTTTAACCTCTGACCTTCCTCCACCGTCAGGTCAACCAGCTGGGGGCGGTGCTGCAGCTCAGTGAACGACTGGATGAGGAAGAGAGAAAGAGAGAGGAGGAGAGAGAGAGGTGGAGGAGGAGAGAGAGAGAGGTGGAGGAGGAGAGAGAGAGGTGGAGGAGGAGAGAGAAAGAGAGACAGCGAGACAGAGAGAGAGGTGGAGGAGGAGAGAGAGAGGTGGAGGAGGAGAGAGAGAGGAGAGAGAAAGAGAGGCAGAGAGAGAGGTAGAGGAGAGATAAAGAGAGAGGAGGAGAGAGAGAGAGGTGGATGAGGAGAGAGAGAGGTGGAGGAGGAGAGAGAGAGGTGGAGGAGGAGAGAGAGAGGTGGAGGAGGAGAGAGAAAGAGAGAGCGAGAGAGAGGAGAGAGAGAGGATAGAGAAAGAGAGGCAGAGAGAGAGGTAGAGGAGGAGAGAGAAAGAGAGAGCGAGAGAGAGGAGAGAGAGAGAGGATAGAGAAAGAGAGGCAGAGAGAGAGGTAGAGGAGGAGAGAGAAAGAGAGAGTGAGAGAGAGGAGAGAGAGAGAGGATAGAGAAAGAGAGGCAGAGAGAGAGGTAGAGGAGAGATAAAGAGAGACAGGGAGACAGAGAGAGAGGTGGAGGAGGAGAGAGACAGGGAGACATAGAGAGAGGAGAGAAAGATAGACAGAGATAGAGGAGAGAGAAAGAGAGACAGTGAGACAGAGAGAGGTAGAGAAGGAGAGAGAAAGAGAGACAGCGAGACAGATAGAGAGGTGGAGGAGGAGAGAGAAAGAGAGACAGGGAGACAGAGAGAGGTGGAGGAGGAGAGAGAAATAGAGACAGAAAGACAGGGAGAGGTAGAGGAGGAGAGAGAAAGAGAGACAGAGAGAGGTAGAGGAGGAGAGAGAAAGAGAGTCAGAGAGACAGAGAGAGGTAGAGGAGGAGAGAGAAAGAGAGACCGAGAGACAGAGAGAGAGGTGGAGGAGGAGAGAGAAATAGAGACAGAGAGAGAGGTGGAGGAGGAGAGAGAAAGAGAGACAGGGAGACAGAGAGAGGTAGAGGAGGAGAGGGAAAGAGAGACAAGGAAACAGAGAGAGGTAGAGGAGGAGAGAGAAAGAGAGACAGGGAGAGAGGTAGAGGAGGAGAGAGAGAAAGAGAGACAGGGAGACAGAGAGAGAGGTAGAGGAGGAGAGGGAAAGAGAGACAGGGAGACAGAGAGGTGGAGGAGGACAGAGTTGATAATTTGATAGATGAGGACTTCTGTTATTCACTGAGTGAGTGAGTAAATGGTGCTTTAAACCCCCCCCCCCCCTCACCTTTTACCCACTCACTCACACATTCACACACCTACGGCAGAGGCAACCATGCAAGGTGCCAAGGGGGCTATGGGGGTTAAGTGGCTTGCTCAAGGACAATTCGACATGCTGCCCGGGAGGAGTGGGAATGGAACCAGGGACCTCCGTATTACCAGATTACTGCTCTACCTCCCGAGCCACTGCAGTGAGTGAGTGAGTGAGTGAGTGAGTGAGTGAGTGAGTGAGTGAGTGAGTGAGTGAGGTAGGGTTGTCAAGATGGGGTTCATTGGGTTCTGAACTCTGACATCATGTCATGCAATTGTTGTGGAATTATTGTCAGGTTCTTCAGCTGAAGGAATAGACCTCCATTTATTTTGCAGTCTACGCTAAATCCAGGAGTCAAGAGGGAGACAGCCCTGTTTTTTTTCACAATCAAATACAAATTTTCACAATTGAATTTATGTTTCTTTTTACAATTCGATTATCAATTAAACTATAGAATATTCGTCGACAGCCCGAGTAAGTGTGAGTGTGAGTGTCTGTGTGTGTGTGTGTGTGTGTGTGTGTGTGTGTGTGTGTGTGTGTGTGTGTGTGTGTGTGTGTGTGTGTGTGTGTGTGTGTGTGTGTGTGTGTGTATGTATGTATGTATGTATGTATGTATGTATGTATGTATGTATGTATGTATGTATGTGTCCGTACTGTATGTACACATCTGTGAACTTTGCACATGTGTGTGTATGTAGTCCATGTACGTGCACGTGTGCTCTGGGCCTCTGTGTAGTGTGTGTGTGTGTACGTGCACGTGTGCTCTGGGCCTCTGTGTAGTGTGTGTGTGTGTACGTGCACGTGTGCTCTGGGCCTCTGTGTAGTGTGTGTGTGTGTACGTGCACGTGTGCTCTGGGCCTCTGTGTAGTATGTGTGTCTGTGCACGTGTGCTCTGGGCCTCTGTGTAGTGTGTGTGTCTGTGCACGTGTGCTCTGGGCCTCTGTGTAGTATGTGTGTCTGTGCACGTGTGCTCTGGGCCTCTGTGTAGTGTGTGTGTGTGTGTGTGTATGTGTGTCTGTGCACGTGTGCTCTGGGCCTCTGTGTAGTATGTGTGTATATATGTGCACGTGTGCCCGGGGGCCTCTGTGTGTGTGTGTGTGTGTGTGTGTGTGTGTGTGTGTGTGTGTGTGTGTGTGTGTGTGTGTGTGTGTGTGTGTGTGTGTGTGTGTGTGTGTGTGTGTGTGTGTGTCCTACCTTGAAGGCCATGAACTTGTGGTAGGGTTTGGGAGCCCAGGCATAAATCTCCACAGAGTTCTTCAGAGCGATCACCAGGAACTTGATCCTCTCGTATTTCACTGAAAGAGTAAAAAAAAAAAAAAAAAAAAAAACGAGTTAACCCTTTCACTGCCACACGACAGCCGGTTGACCCTTTCACTGTGACAATACAGAAGGTTAGCCCTTTACTATCACACACAACCAATGATGGAGCATCGCCGTCGGTTGTGTGATAGTAAAGGGTTAACCTTCTGTCGTGTGGCAGTGGAAGGGTTAAGAGACGACCGGCTGGAGGTATCTCCACGCCGCCAGGCTGTGTGATGCTCCTCGTAGCTCGCCAACTAAAGGGCCGTAGTGGAGGACATGGGCCATGTAGGATGACAGCAGACCAGGGACATGACTCCTGGGACATTTCCCCAATCGGCCTGATGGAGGCGCTATAATTAAAGGTTCAAAGCTTTCAAAGGTCATAACTCCTATGCCGTTTAGTCAGATTTAGACTACACTTGGTAAAGACATCCATCTACCCACACTCTACAAATTTGCCTCAACAAACAAATGTTCTCCTCCTAAACACAAGTTCTGACTGCTACCACATTTTCTGTGGATCATTACTGGAACAGGATGATCAAAATTCGTATATGGTTTGTTGATATAAAATGGTAAATGGTGCATTTATATAGCAGCTTTTATCCAAAGCGCTTTACAATTTTGTTCCTCGCCCATTCACTCACACATTCACATACCGACGGCGGAGGCGACCATGCAAGGTGCCAACCTGCACATCGGGAGCAGTTAGGGGTTAAGTGTCTTGCTCAAGGACACTTCGACACGCTGCCTGGAAGGAGCGGGAATCGGACCGGGAACCTTCCGATTACCAGACCACCGCTCTACCTCCTGAGCCACTGTCGGCCTAATGGCGTGTTGAAGATATTGACCAATACACTTCAAAAGGGCGTGGCTCAGCACATAAATAGACCAAAGTCGACAACCGATATCTTCAGTACCTGAAACAAACCCTGAATACTTCAAAACAACCACTAGGGGGATGAAAATCCCTACATAACACAAATGATAAAATAAAAGGGGTTCGAGCCCAGCTCTCGGCGTTGCTACCGGCTGGCCGGTCGTTCATACTAACACAATTGGCAAGTGTTAGAGGGTGGGAAAGCCGGTGGGTGGGGATTGGACGTTGTGGACAGCGACTCCTACAGGTCGGTTTGGTGACGCCGGTGCGGCGGAAGCAGGAAGTAGCGGGGGCAGCGTGAGCCTCCCACGAGTTACTCCTCGCCACTGAGAGTTCGAGCTGCTGCGGTGAAAAGATGCGACAGGCTGCCTCCTCGTGTACCGGAGGGGACACGTGATGCAAGGCTTCTGTCCTCACTACAGCCGACCTGTGGGAGGCATAGTCTAGCAACGTTCAAGACAGGGGAGGGAAGAATTGGGTAAAATACGAAATTGGGATGGGAGAAAAATAGAAAATGGGGAGAAAAAGTGGATCAAAAAAGAAAAAAAGTTACTGGTTGTTACTGACATGGTTTAGGCTGCGATATGTAGGAACAAGACAATAACTACAATGAAGTAGGACCATTGTATTGCTTTTAGACAACGTCTCTACTGTCATCTCAGACGGTAAACAATCTTTTCATCTTTTCTTTTCATCTTTAATCTCCCGGTTCTCCGCCATGCCGTCAACATCCTCATTAACTCCCTTCTAACATCCGTCAGACGTTGCGAGAGACGGTTCCTTCTCGACCTGTCAATGTTTATCCCAATGTTTTCGCTGGCGGTGCAATTATTGAAAGATGAATCAGCGGCGGTGGTGGAGCGCGTCTGAAAAGCCTGAGTTGACTTGTCGCTACTCTGTGGTGGAGAACGTGTTTGCGGTAAAAAATTCACATTGAATCTAGTGAATTAAATGTAAACAAGGTGGGGTGATCCCATTCGTATGGGGGGGGGGGGGGGGCGCGACAGTGGCCCAGAAGGTAGAGCGGTCATCCGGTAATCGTAAAGGTTCCTGGTTCGATTCCAGCTCCTCCTTCAGCAAGACACTTAACCTGACCCTGACGCGTCGATTTGAAAGGCAACCGGTTCATGCTTCCGCATTCGCGTTTTGCGCTCTGATTGGCCACTGCTGTTTCTGGTCGCACCAATCGTGTGACAGCAAGTTCTTTCGCCGGTTAAGCTCAGGCACTCTTTCGAAGTTGGTTAAGGTTAGAGTTTGTGTTAGAGCATGGCGATAGAACGCCAGCCCTGATTCCAAACTCTAACCTTAACCAACTTCGAAAGAGTCGCCTAAGCTTAACCAGTGATAACTAGGCGTTAGGTAGTTTGCTGCTGGTCGAGGCGGAAATGGGCGCGTCACGCGATTGGGCGCACATGTCACATGACCAGAAACGTCAGTGGCCAATCAGATTCGCAAAACGCATGAACCGGTTGCCTTTCGAATAGACGCAACACTGACTGGTACCTTGCATGGTCGCCTCCGTGGTGTGTGAATGTCTGTAGTGAATTGGTGAATGTGAGGCAATGGATTAAAGTGCGGAATAAATGCAGTTAATTTACCATTCAAACTGTATTGTGGTTATAAGTGTAGCAGAGCAGCCCTGCCTGAAGCCTAGTAAGCCTAATATCTCTCTTGGCCTGAAGCCTAGTAAGCCTAATATCTCTCTTGGTCTGAAGCCTAGTAAGCCTAATATCTCTCTTGGTCTGAAGCCTAGTAAGCCTAATATCTCCCTTGGTCTGAAGCCTAGTAAGCCTAATATCTCTCTTGGCCTGAAGCCTAGTAAGCCTAATATCTCTCTTGGTCTGAAGCCTAGTAAGCCTAATATCCCCCTTGGCCTGAAGCCTAGTAAGCCTAATATCTCTCTTGGCCTGAAGCCTAGTAAGCCTAATATCTCTCTTGGCCTGAAGCCTAGTAAGCCTAATATCTCTCTTGGCCTGAAGCCTAGTAAGCCTAATATCCCTCTTGGCCGGGGGGGGGTAACGTTACACTGGTACAGAAAACACACACACACACACACACACACACACACACACACACACACACACACACACACACACACACACACACACACACACACACACACACACACACACACACACACACACACACACACACACACACACACACACACACACACACACACACACACACACACACACACACACACACACACACACACACACACACACACACACACTGTATATCCTGGTAGAGAAAC
>NC_140166.1:211981859-211996859 GCF_963971535.1 Notolepis coatsorum
TCAAAGTAAAAAAAAGAGAAAGCACCGTTCTGCCACAGGGAAACACTGCATTATCGAGACAGCGCCCCTACGAGGATCTGGCCGGTAATGCACTTTTCAGAATTCCAAGAGTGGGGTAAATCTGCAGTGCCGCTTGGTGACATTGAGTAGGTTATTAAAATGGAATAAAAGCCAAAACAACCTTGCCACGGACATGTCCGTGGTTGGCCCTCTACCGTTGGATTCGAAACACGGACATGTCCGTGGCCGGGCAGGAATGTGTTAACCACTGTCTCTGTACTTTGTGTGTTTGTACACTAGATATGTGAATATTAACCAATAACCATTTTCTCTGTACTCTTGTGTGTTTGTACACTAGGTATGTGAATATTAACCACTGTACCTGTACTCTGTGTGTTTGTACACTAGGTATGTGAATATTAACCACTGTACCTGTACTCTGTGTGTTTGTACATTAGGTATGTGAATATTAACCACTGTACCTGTACTCTGTGTGTTTGTACACTAGGTATGTGAATATTAACCACTGTACCTGTACTCTGTGTGTTGTACACTAGGTATGTGAATATTAACCACTGTACCTGTACTCTGTGTGTTTGTACACTAGGTATGTGAATATTAACCACTGTACCTGTACTCTGTGTGTTTGTACACTAGGTATGTGAATATTAACCACTGTACCTGTACTCTGTGTGTTTGTACATTAGGTATGTGAACGGGAAAAACTACATGGAGGACGTGGCTGATGCTTTGGAGGAGGCCAGAGAGGAAATCTTCATCACTGACTGGTGGTGAGTGTGTGTGCGAATGTGTGTGTGTGTGTGTGTGTGTGTGTGTGTGTGTGTGTGTGTGTGTGTCCTTGTGTCTTTGTTTTCCTGTCCTTGTGACAAGGAAAGAAAACAAGATTCTTTTGTATACTTATGGGGACATTGGCCAGACACCACAAGGACAAGGGGCTAAGGTTAGGTTAAGGTTAGGTGAGGGTTAGGTGAGGTTGTGTGGTGAACAGGCAGGGAGCAGGTGAAGCGTTGAACCTGAAACAGATTTTTCTTAATTTCTTCTTTTTTCTTTATTAACAAACGGACAGAAAGGCGGGTTAACGTTGGTTGACAGCCGTGCTGCTGACAAAACAGACTGGTGAAATGTACTACTGACCTAGAAACAAATAAACATGTAGGAACACGTAGGAAAGATGATTCATGTAGTCTGGGTAGTGTAGAGGTAAAAGCCCTTGTCTACCACCACAGCGACCCGGGTTCAGTTTTCCGGTAGCGGTGCCTCCGACATTCAGACGTTCCAACGAACACAATTGTCAGCGTTCGCAGTGTCATTCATCCTGGTTTGTGCAACTCCTACTGGTCGGTCGAGTGCCTGTTCAGCGGGGAGGCGATCTGTGGGGAGATAACGTGAACATCTGTACACGCTATACGCTCTCCCAGTGAAATTGACAGTGAATTCAGTCAGCCCATTATTACCAGACTCCTCTAAACTGTGGTGGACAAAATGCAAAAAGAAAATCTCCATGATGCATCCCTCCAGCTTGGGTGAACCCGGTGGCCACTAACGTTATGGTACCACGAGCACAGCTCACTGGCATTTGTCCTCGCTTAATCAGGATCACCTGTTATTTGATTACAATCGTGATGATGATGCAATGGAATATCCATGAACCCATGTCTCTCTCATACAAGGCGACAGCATCTCACTCCTTGTGCCTCGTGGTGCGGCTGAACACGGAGGTAATTAGTTAATTAGTGCCCCAGTTATTCACTGTTGCATGCAGAGGCAAGTTGTGTTGGCTACGCCTGTAGTCAGTGTTACAGAGCAGCTGAAGGCTCCAAATCACTGTAACGGCGGATCAAGACAATTCCTGGCTGCCTGACTTCCTTCCTGACTTCCTTCCTGGCTTCCTTCCTAACTTCCTTCCTGACTTCCTTCCTGACTTCCTTCCTGCCTCCTGCCTCCTGACTTCCTGCTTCCTGCCTCCTGGCTTCCTGCTTCCTGCCTCCTGCTTCCTGCCTCCTACTTCCTGCTTCCTGCCTCCTGCTTCCTGCTTCCTGCCTCCTGGCTTCCTGCTTCCTGCCTCCCTGCTTCCTGCCTCCTGCTTCCTGCTTCCTGCCTCCTACTTCCTGCTTCCTGCCTCCTGGCTTCCTGCTTCCTGCTTCCTGCCTCCCGGCTTCCTGCCTCCTGCTTCCTGCCTCCTACTTCCTGCTTCCTGCCTCCTGCTTCCTGCCTCCTGCTTCCTGCCTCCTACTTCCTGCCTCCTGCTTCCTGCCTCCTGCTTCCTGCCTCCTGCCTCCTGCTTCCTGCTTCCTGCCTCCTGCTTCCTGCCTCCTGCTTCCTGCCTCCTGCCTCCTGCTTCCTGCCTCCTGCTTCCTGCCTCCTGCCTCCTGCTTCCTACTTCCTGCTTCCTGCCTCCTGCTTCCTGCTTCCTGCTTCCTGGCTTCCTGCATCCTACTTCCTGCCTCCTGCTTCCTGCTTCCTGGCTTCCTGCCTCCTGCTTCCTGCCTCCTACTTCCTGCTTCCTGCCTCCTGGCTTCCTGCTTCCTGCCTCCTACTTCCTGCTTCCTGCCTCCTGGCTTCCTGCTTCCTGGCTTCCTGCCTCCTGCTTCCTCCTTCCTGCTTCCTGCCTCCTGGCTGGCTTCCTGCTTCCTGGCTTCCTGCTTCCTCCTTCCTGCCTCCTTGCTTCCTGCTTCCTGCTTCCTGCCTCCTGGCTGTCTGGCTGGCTTCCTGCTTCCTGGCTGGCTTCCTGCTTCCTGCCTCCTGGCTGGCTGGCTGGCTTCCTGCTTCCTGGCTGGCTTCCTGCTTCCTGCTTCCTGCCTCCTGGCTGGCTGGCTGGCTTCCTGCTTCCTGGCTGGCTTCCTGCTTCCTGCTTCCTGGCTGGCTTCCTGCTTCCTGCTTCCTGCCTCCTGGCTGGCTGGCTTCCTGCTTCCTGCTTCCTGGCTGCTTCCTGCTTCCTGCCTCCTGGCTGGCTGGCTTCCTGCTTCCTGCCTCCTGGCTGGCTGGCTTCCTGCTTCCTGCCTCCTGGCTGGCTGGCTTCCTGCTTCCTGCCTCCTGGCTGGCTGGCTTCCTGCTTCCTGCTTCCTGCCTCCTGGCTGGCTGGCTTCCTGCTTCCTGCTTCCTGCCTACTGGCTGGCTGGCTTCCTGCTTCTGCCTCCTGGCTGGCTGGCTTCCTGCTTCCTGCCTCCTGGCTGGCTGGCTTCCTGCTTCCTGCCTCCTGGCTGGCTTCCTGCCTCCTGCTTCCTGCCTCCTGGCTGGCTGGCTTCCTGCTTCCTGCCTCCTGGCTGGCTGGCTGGCTGGCTGGCTTCCTGCTTCCTGCCTCCTGGCTGCTGGCTTCCTGCTTCCTGCTTCCTGCCTCCTGGCTGGCTGGCTTCCTGCTTCCTGCCTCCTGCCTCCTGGCTGGCTTCCTGCTTCCTGCCTCCTGGCTGGCTGGCTTCCTGCTTCCTGCCTCCTGGCTGGCTGGCTTCCTGCTTCCTGCTTCCTGCCTCCTGGCTGGCTGGCTTCCTGCTTCCTGCCTCCTGGCTGGCTGGCTGGCTGGCTGGCTTCCTGCTTCCTGCCTCCTGCTTCCTGCTTCCTGCCTCCTGGCTGGCTCCTGCTTCCTGCTTCCTGCCTCCTGGCTGGCTGGCTGGCTGGCTTCCTGCTTCCTGCCTCCTGGCTGGCTGGCTGGCTGGCTTCCTGCTTCCTGCCTCCTGGCTGGCTGGCTGGCTGGCTCCTGCTTCCTGCTGGCTGGCTGGCTTCCTGCTTCCTGCTTCCTGCCTCCTGGCTGGCTGGCTGGCTGGCTTCCTGCTTCCTGCTGGCTGGCTGGCTTCCTGCTTCCTGCTTCCTGCCTCCTGGCTGGCTGGCTGGCTGGCTTCCTGCTTCTGCTGGCTGGCTGGCTTCCTGCTTCCTGCTTCCTGCCTCCTGGCTGGCTGGCTGGCTGGCTTCCTGCTTCCTGCTGGCTGGCTTCCTGCTTCCTGCTTCCTGCCTCCTGGCTGGCTGGCTGGCTTCCTGCTTCCTGCCTCCTGCCTCCTGGCTGGCTGGCTGGCTGGCTGGTCAGCATCAACACTACAGCGCCGGCTTGAGTTACAGCCTCCTCTGTCCTCACAACCAGAATAGAAACAAACATGTGCTCCTTCAGTTCTGTCTGTATCTATTTACACCAGACCTCCTCTTCCTTTTCTCCTACTCCTTCTATTTCTCGTCCCGCCTTCCTTCCTTTCTTCATGTCAACTTGGAGGCCCGCCCTCCCCCTCCCCTTCCCCCTCTCCCTCCCCCTCCCCCTCCCCCTCCCCCCACCCCTCTCCTCTCTCCACCAGCTACCTGTCGGGTGTCTCGTTGCTCCTCTGCTGCTCAACAAGACCATCAGCACGTAGCCCGAGTGTGTGTGTGCGTGCACATACATAATGTGTCTGTCTGTCTGATGTGTGTGTGTGTGTGTGTGTGTGTGTGTGTGTGTGTGTGTGTGTGTGTGTGCGTGTGTGTGTGCGTGTTCGTGTTGTGTGTGTGATGTGTGTCTGTCTGATGCCTGGTTTCAGGTGTGTGTGTGTGTGTGCGTGTGCGTGTGCGTGTGCGTGTGCGTGTTGTGTGTCTGTCTTACTGTCTGTCTGATGTCTGTGGTTTCAGGTGTGTGTGTGGGTGTGTGTGTGGGTGTGTGTGTGTGTGTGTGTGTTGTGTGTCTGTCTTACTGTCTGTCTGATGTCTGTGGTTTCGGGTGTGTGTGTGTGTGTGTGTGTGTGTGTGTGTGTGTGTGTGTGTGTGTGTGGGTGTTAAATGCTAGCGTGTTCGTACAGGTGTACGACTATTAGCAGTATTGTGTAGCATAGTGTCATTCAGTTCAGAGTCACCTACATTCTCCTCAGAGTCTGAACACACCGTTTTAAGAACAGACCGACCGACCGACCTCTCGCCTACATGTTTTAAATTGTTCTACGATCTCAACACCTGTTGGCAAAATGTTCTATATTTTAGCCGTCGGCTACTGTAACGCTGTCTGGGCCACAAAGATGCAAATGTAGCCAAACATCCAAACCAGTTCAGCGACTTTCCCCTCTGTGTGTCAGTTTATGAGATGCCTGAATATGATGGCTGGGATATAAAATAATCTAATATCCAGATTATGAGATGCCTGAATATGATGTCTGGGATATAAAATAATCTAATATCCAGATTATGAGAAGCCTGAATATGATGTCTGGGATATAAAATAATCTAATATCCAGACTATGAGAAGCCTGAATATGATGGCTGGGATATAAAATAATCTAATATCCAGACTATGAGAAGCCTGAATATGATGGCTGGGATATAAAATAATCTAATATCCAGATTATGAGATGCCTGAATATGATGGCTGGGATATAAAATAATCTAATATCCAGACTATGAGAAGCCTGAATATGATGGCTGGGATATAAAATAATCTAATATCCAGATTATGAGAAGCCTGAATATGATGGCTGGGATATCAAATAATCAGACAGACAAACCTCACTACCATACCGACCGACAGAGGGATGCAACACGATAGAGAAGTTGGTACATGTATCTGTGCCACTGGTCATTTAATTAATTATAGTTTAATTTATGGTTTCAGAGATAGATGTGATGATATATAACGTGATATGGATATCAGGTCATATGTGTGAGTTTCATTTCCACGGCAATTGGACTATTGAAATACTGTAACACTGTACATACATCCGATTATCATTATTACTCAGTAATACTAAGTAAGTACTATTATAATATTTATACATACTCACTTGTACATTTTATATTGCACTTTACTGTTACATTTGCACTCTGTTTAGATGCCAACTTCTTTTTGTTGTACTGTACTTGTGCTGTATAATGACTGCCAATACATTTGAATCTAATCTAATCTAATTTTAACTGATCAATTCATTTTAACTTTAATTGTGGGTTATTAACATTGGGTAATGTATAGCATTTTGGAATGGAACCTTTTCCATAATCTCAGAAGTGACTGTACTTTGCACTGTGGGCTATTGCTGTTTAGTCTAAGTCCTCTGCTTTGATTCACAATCTGGGTTGGATTGGGAATTTGACACCTTGCAAGGTTCCACTGGTGGTGTGATGGTATTGTGAGGGTATTGTGATGTCCATACCAGCGTAACTTTAGCCATAATAGTTTCTGGTCCCGTGGAGCCAAACTGGGGGTATTTTTCACTTGGCCAAGATCCAATGATTCTGCTCTTAACCAATGGGGTGTCTGCCTCTGTAATGTGAGCCAATGGTATTGTAGACACTAGACCAGTGATTCTCAACCTTTTTTGGGCCAACACCCCCCCATCTGACATCTATATGTTCCATAACGCCCCCCCCCCCCCCCCCCCCCATCTGACATATATGTTCCATAACGCCCCCCTATCTGACATCTGCGTTCCATATACGCCCCCCCCCCCCCCCCCCCCCCCCCCTCAACCGCCTACACCCAATGGGACCCAATCTCAATTATGATTATTTTCAGTATCATGGGTATCTAATGAAATTCAGTTTGGTGGGTCAGTTAAGTCTGTCAGTGTTGTGGTCTAATGAAGGCTTCTAACAATGGACACCCAATAAATCATTCATAATACTTTTTACTACCAAGTGTGTTTAAATTAAACATGACAAAAAGTGTTCTTGGCGGCATGGTGGCACAGTGGTTAGCACTGCTGCCTCACAGCAAGAAGGTCCTGGGTTCGAACCCCAGCAGGGGGCCTTTCTGTGTGGAGTTTGCATGTTCTCCCTGTGTTCACGTGGGTTTCCTCCAGGTACTCTGGTTTCCTCCCACACCATGAAGACATGCAGGCAGGGACTACAGATGGAAACTAGCTAATTAGCTAATTCTGGCACATTTACATTGATGTGGAAACTGAAGATGTTGATTACTGTGCACTGTCCCTGGTAAAGAATTTATCAAAATAACTTCAACTTCTTTGATAAAAAGGTGCCACATTCCCTGTTTCTGAAGTGTGATTCTGGATTCTGATTGTGTTCACTGCATGTATGCTCCCCTGGTTCCAGTCAAGTTGTTGACCTGATATTAAATCAATGATAATAAATCAAATAAACTAGCGCCCCCTTTGAGCATCTCAACACCGTGCTTTAAACAATTCTGATCCCCTCTGAACGCCCCCAGGGGGGTACCACTCCTGGTGAGGAACCCTACACTAGACAGTGGCTGCAATGTGAGCCAGTGGTATTGTAGGCCGAGACACACTAGACAGAGTCCATTAGCTTTAAGGAGGAACAGCGCCTGTCCGTGTAATCACTTAACAAGTAATCTGACAGGAGAACTGACAGAGTGACAGTAGAGCAGCACAGTAACCTTACAGTACACTATGCGTTTCATGTGAGGGATATGTGCTCTCTCTCCCCTGTCTATTGCCTCTCTCTCTCTCTTTCTCTCTCTCTCTCTCCTACTATTGCCTCTCTTACATGGTCTCTCTCTCTCTCTCTCTCTCTCTCTCTCTGTCTCTCTCTCTCTCTCTCTCTCTCTCTCTCTCTGTCTCTCTCTCTCTCTCTTCTTCTCTCTCTCTCTCTCTCTCTGTCTCTCTCTCTCTCCTCTCTCTCTCTCTCTCTCTCTCTCTCTCTCCTCTCTCTCTCTCTCTCTCTCTCTCTCTCTCTCTCTCTCTCTCTCTCTCTCTCTCTCTCTCCCTCCCTGTCTCTGTCTCTGTCTCTCTCTCTCTCTCTCTCTCTCTCTCTCTCTCTCTCTCTCTCTCTCTCTCTCTCTCTCTCTCTCTCTCTCTCTCTCTCTCTCTCTCTCTCTCTCTCTCTCTCTCTCTCTCTCTCTCTCTCTCTCTCTCTCTCCAGGCTCAGTCCAGAGATCTTCCTGAGAGGCCTGTGGTGGAGGGGAACAGATGGAGGCTGGACTGTGTCCTGAAGCGCAAGGCAGTAAGTTGTAAATAGAAGCTGAAATATCTGGACACATGACCCTCAGGTCTTAAGGCTACCAACCCCCCACCCCACACACACACACGCACATGCACACGCACACACACACACACTAAAGCCTGACGAGTGATCATCATTACCGGAAGGTCTTTAGTTCAAATCCCCCTCCAGACCAGCTCTTGGCGAAAATTATTGGCAGAGAAGTGAGTCTCTCAATTTTTACAACTACTACTACCGTTGTGCCCTTGAGCATGGCACTTGACAAATAAGCCACTCCAGTGTATAGCAGCTCAGTGGCCCAGAGCACAAGAGTGTAGTTGCGTTGTTTAGGCGCCTCAGACCCCCCAAGTGGAAACTGAAAAGATTAAAAAAAAAAAAGTGATTTGTACCACATTCAATAAGCCTCCTTAACAAGCAGGGGAGACATGTGGTCCAACCTACACAGGACAGTGCAATGTAGAAGGGCTGTGCAATTGATTGATTGATTGATTGATTGATGATTGATTGATTGATTGAACACTTTATTCACAGATTGCAGAATGGGTACAATACAGTACGGCTCAATACACACAATTGTTAAGGGGATGCAGACCAGAGAAAGACGTCCGTCTTGTTTACATCAGGGTCCCCCATTTTCAATTCATAATGACATTTATGACATACATGACATACAGATATACAGTACTGTTTCATTTGTGACGTACAATATATGCCAATATACAGTACTGTTAAACAGATCCGAACAGTAAATATATACATACAGGGGGAGGGAACTGTACATTAGGAGGGGGTGGGTGGGTAGGAGGGGGTAGGGTTCAGACATTTACGGGGGCAGTTTCGAATGGCAGCCTCCGTAGGTGCTCTTTGAGAGCGGTTTGAAGGCACTGTGCCACATCAAATGAAAAATGTTGGTTGGGAGGGAAGGAAGGGGTTAATTACATTGTCTCTCTGATGTCTTGTCTGTATGTCTGTCTCTGCTGTAACACGGTTGTCCCTCTGATGTCTTGTCTGTATGTCTGTCTCTGCTGTAACATGGTTGTCCCTCTGATGTCTTGTCTGTATGTCTGTCTCTGCTGTAACACGGTTGTCTCTCTGATGTCTTGTCTCTCTCTGCTGTAACACGGTTGTCTCTCTGATGTCTTGTCTGTATGTCTGTCTCTGCTGTAACACGGTTGTCTCTCTGATGTCTTGTCTGTATGTCTGTCTCTGCTGTAACACGGTTGTCTCTCTGATGTCTTGTCTGTCTGTCTGTCTCTGCTGTAACACGGTTGTCTCTCTGATGTCTTGTCTGTATGTCTGTCTCTGCTGTAACACGGTTGTCTCTCTGATGTCTTGTCTGTATGTCTGTCTCTGCTGTAACACGGTTGTCTCTCTGATGTCTTGTCTGTATGTCTGTCTCTGCTGTAACACGGTTGTCCCTCTGATGTCTTGTCTGTGTGTCTGTCTCTGCTGTAACACGGTTGTCCCTCTGATGTCTTGTCTGTATGTCTGTCTCTGCTGTAACATGGTTGTCTCTCTGATGACTTGTCTGTATGTTTGTCTCTGCTGTAACACGGTTGTCTCTCTGATGTCTTGTCTGTATGTCTGTCTCTGCTGTAACACGGTTGTCCCTCTGATGTCTTACTATCAGGGATGGGCGTGAGTGAGTAACTGATTACTCGAGTACTCTTCGTTTGAGCTGAACTTGAGTGTTTCATGACTCACTGGGTGGTTTACAGTTAACGGTTGTCACAGGACTGATCCCTTCTCTCTGCCTGTAGCAACAGGGAGTGCGTGTCTTCGTGATGCTGTACAAGGAGGTGGAACTAGCACTGGGCATCAACTCAGGATACAGCAAGAGGACCCTCATGCAGCTCCACCACAACATCAAGGTACTAGGAGATGAAATCTGAGTGTAGAGATATATATATATATATATGTGTGTGACCGGGCCGCGTGAATATTTTCGACAACAAATGTTTGTTTCCGCGTGCGAGTTTTGCGCTCTGATTGGCCAGGTCATGTGACATGTGCGCCAATCGTGGGACAGCAAGTTCTGCGCCTATTTCCGGGTCTAATAGCCTGCAAACTACCTGGCGTTCTATCGCCATGCTCTAAGACAAACTCTAACCTTAACCAACTTCGAAAGAGCGCCTAAGCTTAACCAGTGTAGACACTTGCGGTCCCACGATTGGGCGTACATGTCACATGACCAGAAATGACCTGGCCAATCAGAGACGCGGAAACAAACATTTGTTGTCTAAAGTATTCAGGCGACCGGGCCCAGCGGTAAGAGACTCATGTCTGGAAGTCAGATTGCGAGAAAATTTATTAGATATATATATATATATATATATTAGAGGTGGGCATAGATAATTTTTTTTAATCTAGATTAATCTATCTGCAATCCTGGATTTAATCTAGATTAATCTAGATTAAAATGGCTCAAAAAAAAGAAAATCTGCCGAAGGCATTCAAAATATGTGTGTTCTACCCAAATAATGACCAGAAGTAAGTCCTTACTTTTTCTTTCCTCCTTGTGTTTCTCAGGCCAGGTGGCCCATTACACCATGAGCCCATCTCCCGTTTCCAAAATGCATTACAGACTGTTTGAAAAAGCTGTTTTGCTATGATAATTGGTAATGAAATATCAAAATAATGTTCAATAAGATGTACTTGTGTTTAATAAGTTGTTTTATTCAGAAGTTAACACAAATAAATAATATTACTAGTACAGTACAGTATCTAGCACACTCTCAGGAGCAAAACAGAAAGAAGCATTTCAAACTTGAACTATGTGACATGGCTTGACTCAATCAGTCCAATCTCTTTCTCCTTCTTCCACCAGTCACTCAGGCAGACCAGCTTGTTTTATGTAGCGGTGTCTACTTATAGTGCCTATAATATTTTTCCCGTTGGGTGCCAGACAGGGTCAAACCCTGCCAATGCAAATCAACTGCTCCAGTGGAGTTGCTCAGTGGCCAATGGTGTCAACTGTGGTTGTACTGGGCAGCTCCCAGGTGTGAATGGAACTGTGTGAATGTGAAGCAGGGCGTTCCTGAAAAAGAGCATCTGTGCTCAGCGAACCTACCCTGGGTAAATAAAGGTAAAAAAAAAAAAATGTAAAAAAGAAAAAAGAAAATATTTAAAAAATTGTTTTGATTAACTGCGTCAATTATATTATCGCGCGATACTAGTATCGCGTTAACGCCGTTAACGGCCCAGCTCTAATATATATATATATATTTATTTTTCATATTATCACAGTTTGAATGTTTAAGAACATATTTACTGTAACAGCTAACAGTATCGTAAAAACCTTTGTTTAAAAAAGGCAGTTTGTGACACATAGTACCTGACTGCCACAGTGTTTAAAATGCAGCCAAACTTTAAATAGGATTTTCTCCGTTTTTCTCTGCTCTGAGACTTGAGGTTTAACTAGATTCAAATAATAGAATAGAATAGAATAGAAATACTTTAATTATCCCGAAGGAAATTCAGCACTACAGATCGCTCACAGTAAACACAGTCAACATTTACAGTAGGTAGTCAGAAACAAAAGTCACGAATAAGAATAAAGAATAAAATACGGTCCGGCATATACATTCAAACAAATAAGCATATTACAAATAAGCATATCTTCTTAGAATATTGTCTGATTTCAGTGTATGACACACCATTTGAAAGCTTAAATTCTGTACTTTCATAATTTAATAATTTCATAATAACCGAGGGAGACTTGTGCCACACAACATATATATATAATTATTTTTATTTTTATTAAAAAAAATTTTTTATGGTGTTTAAAGACTGTAATTAAAGGATAACTTAGCTATTTTAGACTCTTAGACCCTATTCACTCAATGGTCTCTCTGTATCTGACTCACTACCGAGACCATAATGTCACTGATCGCTCCAGTATTGAGTTTCCCTGCAGGCTCTCACCGGTTACAATAGCTGACAACGGGCAGACGATTGTAAATCTTTTGCCAAGCAACGATAAATGTGCTTTTCTGAGACTGGAAGCCCGGGTGTATTCTTACTGGTCTCAGTTTGCTCTCCTGTGAAATGAATCACAATCCCAACATTCTCACGTGCTTCACAGCCCCGCTCTACAAGTAGCTAGAGTGAGGAAGGTTACAGTGTGCGTAGTGCGGTCGGCAAAATAGTTCTGCTTCAAATCGAGCTATTATTGCTTCGACATTCGGATTGCGACGCATTTCACAGGAGAGCAAACCAAGACCGGCACGAATACACCCTGAGCTTCCCATCTCAGAAGAGCACAGTTGTTGTTGTTTTTGCAAAGGATTTACGATTGCAGGGAAATTATGGTCTCTATGTGTCAGTCAGGTACATTGTAGACAGACTCTATGTGTCAGGTACATGGTAGACAGTCTCTATATGTGTCAGGTACATGGTAGACAGTCTCTCTATGTGTCAGGTACATGGTAGACAGTCTCTCTATGTGTCAGGTACATGGTAGACAGTCTCTATGTGTCAGGTACATGGTAGACAGTCTCTATGTGTCAGGTACATGGTAGACAGTCTCTGTGTGTCAGGTACATGGTAGACAGTCTCTGTGTGTCAGGTACATGGTAGACAGTCTCTGTGTGTCAGGTACATGGTAGACAGTCTCTATATGTGTCAGGTACATGGTAGACAGTCTCTGTGTGTCAGGTACATGGTAGATAGTCTCTATGTGTCAGGTACATGGTAGACAGTCTCTATGTGTCAGGTACATGGTAGACAGTCTCTATGTGTCAGGTACATGGTAGACAGACTATGTGTCAGGTACATGGTAGACAGTCTCTATGTGTCAGGTACATGGTAGACAGTCTCTATATGTGTCAGGTACATGGTAGACAGACTATGTGTCAGGTACATGGTAGACAGTCTCTATGTGTCAGGTACATGGTAGACAGTCTCTCTATGTGTCAGGTACATGGTAGACAGTCTCTCTATGTGTCAGGTACATGGTAGACAGTCTCTCTATGTGTCAGGTACATGGTAGACAGTCTCTACAGTATGTGTGTCAGGTACATGTAGACAGTCTCTATGTGTCAGGTACATGGTAGACAGTCTCTCTATGTGTCAGGTACATGGTAGACAGTCTCTACAGTATGTGTGTCAGGTACATGTAGACAGTCTCTGTCAGGTACATGGTAGACAGACTACATGGTAGACAGACCGCAAATGTCATTTTTCCGATTTTTACAGATTATGAAAGTACAGAATATAAGCTTTCAAATGATGTGTCATACATTGAAATCAAATGAAAATATTTGAAGACGATATGCTTATTTGAATCTAGTTAAACCTCAAGTCTCAGAGCAGAGAAAAACTGAGAAAATCAAATCTACTATAACTGTAAAAAAAATCTGCCATCTGACTTCCAGACACAAGTCTCTTACCGCTGGGCCCGGTCACAAATAGGATCTAAGGTCCAAAATAGTGCAGTTATCCTTTGATGTCTTTCTGTGTGCGCATTCCATAGACATTCCATAGACATTCCAAGTTCCTGGCCTGTCGTAAAAGTTAATGTTTTATGCTGGACAGACAGGGTCGGACTGACCTCTCATTGTGGGACACTGTAGCCGCTGTGTAGACACCCGGGCAAAACGTTGCTCTGAAGCAAACCAGATGGAGCAACGTTTAATACAAGTATAGCATACTAGTTTATGTTATTGAACATGTCTGAGCTAGCTTCCACCTCTTCCTCCTACCACTGGAGGGTAGTGTCTGTATCAGTATCTGGAGGGTAGTGTCTGTATCATTATCTGGGGGGTAGTGTCTGTGTATCATTATCTGGAGGGTAGTGTCTGTATCATTATCTGGAGGGTAGTGTCTGTATCATTATCTGGAGGGTAGTGTCTGTATCATTATCTGGAGGGTAGTGTCTGTATCAGTATCTGGAGGGTAGTGTCTGTATCAGTATCTGGAGGGTAGTGTCTGTATCATTATCTGGGGGGTAGTGTCTGTGTATCATTATCTGGAGGGTAGTGTCTGTATCATTATCTGGAGGGTAGTGTCTGTATCATTATCTGGAGGGTAGTGTCTGTATCATTATCTGGAGGGTAGTGTCTGTATCAGTATCTGGAGGGTAGTGTCTGTATCATTATCTGGAGGGTAGTGTCTGTATCATTATCTGGAGGGTAGTGTCTGTATCAGTATCTGGAGGGTAGTGTCTGTATCAGTATCTGGAGGGTAGTGTCTGTATCATTATCTGGAGGGTAGTGTCTGTATCATTATCTGGAGGGTAGTGTCTGTATCATTATCTGGAGGGTAGTGTCTGTATCATTATCTGGAGGGTAGTGTCTGTATCATTATCTGTAGGGTAGTGTCTGTATCATTATCTGTAACATAGTGTCTAGAATAGATCATTATCTGTAGGGTAGTGTCTGTAACATTATCTGGGGGGTCGTGTCTGTATCAGTATCTGTAACATAGTGTCTAGAATAGATCATTATCTGTAGGGTAGTGTCTGTAACATAGTGTCTCTAGATCACATCTCCTGGAAGGACCTGTGACCTGACAGTAGGTCGTTGCTTCAGATTCAGATTACTTTATTGGCCATTTCATACAGGTACAAAATGGAACGTGTTTTGACATTACAGTGCATACTTTTTTCACAATTAAGAACAATACAACAGTAAATAAATAATTTTAAGTAAAGTGCAAGACAGGACAGAACAGTGAGACAACAATAAGACTGTGAAAGTGCGGTGGTTGGGGACATGGATACAGTGCAACACAAAGTTCAAGTCCAGAAGTCCAGCCCTAGCAGCTCGCCATAGAGGGGGGGGGGGGGGGGAGCAGGGGGACACCTGACTCGTTTACCAGGCGAGCTGCTGAGGGGAAGAAACCAAGCTGCAAAGCCATAACTTGTTGTCGAAGGGTAGAGTCCTTTCCATGCAGTGCTTCTAACTGGAGACCTAGCGCTCCAGTCAAGTAGGATGCAGGGCTAGGGGTCAGTAGGATGCAGGGCTAGGGGTCAGTAGGATGCAGGGCTAGAGGTCAGTAGGATGCAGTGCTAGGGGTCAGTAGGATGCAGGGCTAGAGGTCAGTAGGATGCAGTGCTAGGGGTCAGTAGGATGCAGTGCTAGGGGTCAGTAGGATGCAGGGCTAGAGGTCAGTAGGATGCAG
>NC_140166.1:212001859-212046859 GCF_963971535.1 Notolepis coatsorum
CGTTTATTATGGAGCATATGAGTGTGCGGGTTCTATTCTCTTTATTGTGATTATTACCTAACCCAGCACCCAACGGAGTGATGTGCTTTGGGGGACTGTATATTGCCCCACCGATACGATCCAGGGCCCTCATTTATCAACGTTGCGTACGCACAGATATGTGCTTAACCCGTGCGTACGATCATTTCTAAGCAAAGTGTGGGACTTATCAATTTGAACTTGTGCTTGACTTTGTGCTTATATCTACGCACAGCTTGGAGCATGCGTAGCTGACGCCCGGTGGTAGAATATCGTTACTGCAGACGGACGGCATATGCGCTCCTCAGTTGCATGCATTAGTTTCAATGCGGAAATAAGCTTTTGTGCATTCGTTTCAACACTCTGTATGGCCGTAATTCATTATAGTTCATTATAAAATAGTGACAGTAGTGTAATTATTGTCAAACCCTATAAATATAGCATTTGGAATAAGTATTTCTCTCCGAATGAATGCAGCATGGTTTATATATAGCGTTATCGGGTGCACTGACTGCGCTCGCAGGAACTGTTTTCAGAGATAGCATCAGATAGGGATGAATGAATGAATGAGGGGCAGTCTAATTGCAGAGAGAACATAATATTAACTAGAGTCCACTACCCGAGACACCTCCTTCATTTGTACCCCAATTTGGGACCCAAATTGGAGCTATAAGCTTAAAAGCTTTTCCGTGCTTATTTGAGAAGGGTCCAGCTGCAGAGCCGGAGAGCAACGCTCTCAGGGTCAAGATAGCACTTATACTATTTTGAGAGAGACAGCAGAGAGACAGACAGCAGAGAGACAGACATACAGACAGATAGACACTGTTCCACAGTGTGTGTGTGTGTGTGTGTGACTACCAGTCTCCTAGTAGAGACCCCCCCCCCCCCCCCCCCCCCTCCGACCACCTCCTAGTAGAGACCCCCCCCTCTGGGCCACCTCCTAGTAGAGACTCACCCCCCTCCCTCTGGACCACCTCCTAGTAGAGACTCCCCCGTTTTTTTTTCGTTTTAAATTCTTTAATTCACATTTGTTTATTTCATAAAGATTTTCCCGACATAATGCTACCTGCCCCGACCAGATCCGTGACTCTGTTGCGATACAGATGAATTATCTACTCAGAATAGTATAAAGTGGCTATCTTTTATGCTGTAGATCACTGCTGGTACGTGCGTGCAGAACCTTTATTTCAGCGGGGACTGTATGTATTTATTTGACGTTACTGTACAATATATGTGTGTATTAAAAGACGGAGCTGTCTTTTATTGTAATATAATAATTATTAATATTAAAAAGAAATTAAGAAAGGTATTCTTATTCCAGCATGCATTAATGACACCAACGGGCAACGGTAAAACAGTGGTTAATGGTCTTTATTAGTGTTTGCGGTGTCCAGGCAGCAATGGTCTTTTAGGAAGTTAATAGATATAATATCCGACATCACCATGTACATGTCTGTCAGCCTGTCGTGTATTTCTCCATAACACGCTTCCCTCGGCTTAGTCCACTTTTCCACATTTCATGGGGGTGTTCCATTACCGTATATGGTTAATTACGGGCGGTTCTGGTATGCAAATACGTGAAACTGTGCACGAGCCGCAGCGTAGGATCAAAGTGATATTTATCAAGACAGGTGTGCGTAGGACCTGTGTACGCGCGTGTGATAAATCCCGTTTTTTTTTGTGCATGCACACATTCTAAATGCTGTGCTTACGAACGGAAGTGTAGTGGTTAACACTGTCGCCTCACAGCAAGAAGGTCCAGGGTTCGAATCCCGCTTGGGGACCAGGTTTCCATGATGCCAGTTACCCAGGTGGGGTATCTCCCAGGCCTTTCTGTGTGGAGTTTGCATGTTCTCCCCGTGCTCGCAAGGGTTTCCCCCCCCGATAAGATAAACCCAATGGAAAAACATGCACAACAAACAAGATCGCTAACGCTGTGGCGTCCTTGACGAAGACGGACAGGAGCACTTGGATTGGTCCCCTGGCGCGGCTCACGTGGCGCCTGTCTGCTCCCGGCTGCCCTTGGGGGGGAAGGACGACGGGATGGGTTAATCGCAGATACGCATTGTATGCATGGTTCGCATGTGTGCCAAATGGTGACCTCGGAGCAGGTCCTAAATTATTATTATTATTATTATATAAGTAGAAGACTTTCTAACAAAAGTTGATAAATGAGGGCCCAGGCATCTAAACTGGCTTTTTAAAATGCCAAAAGTGCGCTCGATCACACCGCGCATTCTGATGTGAGCCCGATTGTATGCAGCCTCTCCAACGTTAGCAGGATTACGCACGGGAGTCATCAGCCATGGATGGTTGGAGTTGGTAGCTGCCGTCACCTATACAAAAGCACATACTTAGGGCGGCTGGGTGGCGCAGCGGACTAAGCGCTCGTCACCAACGCGAGAGACACTGGTATCGAATCCGGCTGTCAGCGTTGCCTCCAGCTTGGCCGGCCGTCATACTGGCTCAATTGGCAGAGTACCACCGGTGGGGTGGTATTCTGGTCGTTGTAAACAGCGACTCCTACAGGTCGGTCAGGGCGCCTGCACAGCGAGGAAGGGAGATGGTGAAGGTAGTGTGACCTCCCACATGTTACACTTCACCAATGAGAGTCCGCGCTGGCAGGTGAAAAGATGCTGCTGGCTGTCTCCTATGTCTCGGAGGAAGCATCTGATAGACTTCAGGGCTCCCTAGACCGACCAGTGGGGGGCACATGCGAGCAACGACCAGGAAGGGGAGGGGGTAATTGACATAACGACTAAATTGGGATGGGAGAAAAACACAGAAAAACAGGAGGAGAAAAAGTGGCTAAAAAGAAAAGCACATACTTTTCCCCCCCACATTTGCAATGAATATTACAGCACAAATGTTCGTGTCATCCATGTCTTGCATCATTCCGTATAGACTGCTGTTCCTAAAAATGTAGCTGTCGTGCACAGACCCAGGGAATTTGGCAACCACATTTGTTATTATATTACTGGCGTTGCACACTACCTGGGTGTTGATTGAAAACGTTTGCTTCCTATTTCTAAAAAACATGTTTGTTTTCGCTTGGTGGTACAATTGGAACGTGCGTGCAGTCAATAGCGCCGACAACATTAGGGAAGCCGACAACGTTAAATAACAATATTTAAATAATAAATAAGATTGCATGGGATCTCTGGGTGGCTGGCTCAATATCATCCTTGATTTCATAGAGTAGATCAAGAATTCCTTGAGCTGGCAACCTGTGTCTCCGGATGATTTCGGTCTGGCTTAAATCAAAAAGTGATATTCTCCTTAGAAATATTCTTTCAAGAGCACACCTGGCATTACGATGCCTTCGCCTGGCAACATTTACTGCTGCCATGATCACCTGAGACGCTGGCAATGACATCTTTATAAATGCGCTTAGTTACCACCAGATCTCTGAAGACGTAAAATAGCGTCGCTTTAACTGCAATTAGGACCGGCCTTTGTGAATTGGAGTGTTTTTGCGATGAGGCTCATTTACATAGAAAGGAGCGCATGTTCCGCCCACATTACCTCATTTAAATACCCGCAAATAGCACCGACGCACAGAGACGCAATGCTGATGGCAGCGCAAATTAGCACCGCATTTCACCCTTTGCGCTTGCTTTGTGAATAGCAAACTGTGTTTCGGAGCTATTTGCACAGGCATAGCGTCAGAAAAAGCAGCGCAATCCCTTTGTGAACTCGCCAAATGTGAACACACACTGACCTGGTTAAGAAAAGTGGAAATTTCCGCCCACAAAGAAGTAATATTTTTCTTTCACTGTACCCCCCCCCCCCTCTCTATTTTCTCTCACTCTCCTCTCTCTTTGTCACCTACTCTCTCATTATCTCCCTCAGATAATGAAACCCAAGTATAGGTCTCTCTCCTATCCCTTCCTGCTGCCAAAGTCTCACAGCAGCGCCAGCGAGCTCAGATACCAGCTCCCAGACTGTGTTACAACCAAAGTGCAGGTGAGAGAGCAGATCACAGCGATAGCTTTACTGTACCCTCATTGATTTACAGTACAGTAGCTAGGCTGGGTACTGAATACATAAACCTTATTGATTTACAGTACTTTGATTGATTGATTGATTGAAAAGTTTATTAACAGATTGCAGAATCGGTACAGTACAGTACAGCTCAATACATACAATTGTTAAGAGGATGCAGACCTGAGAAAGACTGTACATTGGAGGTGGGGGGGGGGGGGGGGGGGGGGGTTGGGTACATTGGAATACTGACAAAGCCATGCTTGGTCTTTATTGTACAACTGGGTTAGGACATTTGTAGGGGCCAGTTTTGAATTGCAGTCTCCCGTAGGTGTTCTTTGAGAGTGTTTTTGAAGGTGGGTAGTGATTCACATTCCTTTACAGCTTTGGGTAGGTTTAGGTAGGTAGCTACGCTGGGTACTGGATACATAAACCTTATTGATTTACAGTACAGTAGCTACGCTGGGTACTGAATACATAAACCTTATTGATTTACAGTACAGTAGCTACGCTGGGTACTGAATACATAAACCTTATTGATTTACAGTACAGTAGCTACGCTGGGTACTGAATACATAAACCTTATTGATTTACAGTACAGTAGCTACGCTGGGTACTGAATACATAAACCTTATTGATTTACAGTAGCTAGGCTGGGTACTGAATACATAAACCTTATTTACAGTACAGTAGTACAGTACAGTAGCTAGGCTGGGTACTGGATACATAAACCTTATTTACAGTACAGTAGTACAGTACAGTAGCTACGCTGGGTACTGGATACATAAACATGTTGACTTGTACTACACCTCCTAATTGCTCCCACGTACTGATGGGATGTTATGTAACCAGAAAGGTTACGCTTGAGATTGATGTTCTGGTGAAGGTCTTCGTAGCCTAAAGGAATCGGATGTGTGTTTTTAATGGGCCTGAGAACAAGGGTGATGTTAGTAGTCAACCGATTCTGTGGCCATTGCCAGTGTAATGTACTATTTTAAAAGAGCCACGTTCTCTTTATTCTTCTTGAGTAAATAGTACACATTATCTTTGTTTGTTTTCTTTTCTTTTTATATACCTCTGTGTGTGTCTATACACATTCTATTCTACTATTTTCTGTGTGTATGCATTGTAATAGCTATACCTCTGAATGTATGTAGATATTATATAACTGTTAATCCTCCTCTGTGTATTTGTTATGGTGTTTATATGTATCTGTGTATACGTTTTACATACCTTCTGCTTATCTGTTATAACATTTATAATTGTGTGTGTGTGTGTGTGCGTGTGTTGTGTGTGTGTATGTGTATGTGTGTGTGTGTGTGTGTGTGTGTGTCTTAGGTGCTGCGGTCAGCGGCAGACTGGTCAGCTGGCATTAAGTACCACGAGGAGTCCATCCATAACGCCTACATCCAGGTTATCGTCAAGAGCAAGCACTTCATCTACATCGAGGTACAGTATGCGTGCCATGTGCTTTAGTATAGTTAGTGTTAGCATTAGGGATGTCCGATATTATCGGCCTACCAATATTATCGGCCGATATTGGCATTAAAATGTAATATCGGAAATGATCTGTATCGGTTTAAAAAAAATATATATAATAATAATAATAATAATAATAATAATAATAATAATAATAATAATAATAATAATATATATTTATTTAACCTTTATTTAACCAGGCAATCAAATTCTTATTTTATATATTGTCAAAAGTATGCATAATGTTGTGTTAATTCCCCAACAAGAGATATGTAATGTTAATTACCTGAAACTATAAAAAAGGAGAGGAGTGATGTGGTCAGAGCGGCGGGTGGAGGAGAGGAGTGATGTGGTCAGAGCGGCGGGTGGAGGAGAGGAGTGATGTGGTCAGAGCGGCAGGTGGAGGTGGTGGAGGAGAGGAGTGATGTGGTCAGAGCGGCAGGTGGAGGTGGTGGAGGAGAGGAGTGATGTGGTCAGAGCGGCGGGTGGAGGTGGTGGAGGAGAGGAGTGATGTGGTCAGAGCGGCGGGTGGAGGTGGTGGAGGAGAGGAGTGATGTGGTCAGAGCGGCGGGTGGAGGAGAGGAGTGATGTGGTCAGAGCGGCAGGTGGAGGTGGTGGAGGAGAGGAGTGATGTGGTCAGAGCGGCAGGTGGAGGTGGTGGAGGAGAGGAGTGATGTGGTCAGAGCGGCGGGTGGAGGTGGTGGAGGAGAGGAGTGATGTGGTCAGAGCGGCGGGTGGAGGTGGTGGAGGAGAGGAGTGATGTGGTCAGAGCGGCAGGTGGAGGTGGTGGAGGAGAGGAGTGATGTGGTCAGAGCGGCGGGTGGAGGTGGTGGAGGAGAGGAGTGATGTGGTCAGAGCGGCGGGTGGAGGAAAGGAGTGATGTGGTCAGAGCGGCGGGTGGAGGAGAGGAGTGATGTGGTCAGAGCGGCAGGCCAATGGAAATCAGCTCACTATGCATGCTCAGACTGTTGTTCTATGGTATTTGAGATATCGCTTCACTCCATTATACTTTTAGTCAGGGGAGTGCCATGGTTTCTCCATAGAGCTCCATTATACTTTTAGTCAGGGGAGTGCCATGGTTTCTCCATAGAGCTCCATTATACTTTTAGTCAGGGGAGTGTCATGGTTTCTCCATAGAGCTCCATTATACTTTTAGTCAGGGGAGTGTCATGGTTTCTCCATAGAGCTCCATTATACTTTTAGTCAGGGGAGTGTCATGGTTTCTCCATAGAGCTCCATTATTCTTTTAGTCAGGGGAGTGCCATGGTTTCTCCATAGAGCTCCATTATACTTTTAGTCAGGGGAGTGTCATGGTTTCTCCATAGAGCTCCATTATACTTTTAGTCAGGGGAGTGTCATGGTTTCTCCATAGAGCTCCATTATACTTTTAGTCAGGGGAGTGTCATGGTTTCTCCATAGAGCTCCATTATACTTTTAGTCAGGGGAGTGTCATGGTTTCTCCATAGAGCTCCATTATACTTTTAGTCAGGGGAGTGCCATGGTTTCTCCATAGAGCTCCATTATACTTTTAGTCAGGGGAGTGTCATGGTTTCTCCATAGAGCTCCATTATACTTTTAGTCAGGGGAGTGTCATGGTTTCTCCATAGAGCTCCATTATACTTTTAGTCAGGGGAGTGTCATGGTTTCTCCATAGAGCTCCATTATACTTTTAGTCAGGGAAGTGCCATAGCTTCTCCATAGAGCTCCATTATACTTTTTTAGCGCAGCAGCTCAACGCATGTAGGGGGAAACTCAGTCACGTGATTCAGTGGATACTGCTGATTGGCTCAAACATGGTATGTTTATAAACAAGAAACCTGTCTTTACAATTCCTAGCAAAAACAGATTGTGTGATGTACATGATTCTAGTTTATTCCTCTCTCTTTCTGCTACCTGTTATCCTTGCTCTCTTCTCTCTCAGAACCAGTTCTTCATCAGCTGTGCTGACAACCGGACGGTCTACAACAAGATCGGAGACGCCATCATCGAGAGGATCATCAGAGCACACAGGTACTTTAACCTCTTATGCATCGGTCAAAAATGGGGCTAGTTTTGCAAAACACGCCTGACGATTGCATACCCAAAGTAATTTACGATTTATTATACTTTATACTTATAGCACATGCATGTCTGGTCTCTTTTGAAAGGAAACATTCTTTCTTCCACAAAACTAATAATAACTCTTGAGTGCTAATGAAATAGAGTTACAGGGGTTTGAACACACTGAAGTAAAAGTTTAGTTTACTCACATTTCTGTTGACTTGTTGCCAGATTCCTGTTTTTGGGTTCCAGCTGAGAGGTAGGAGCTGGACAACGTAACGGTTCCATAGCCTGAAGTCTTATCTAGAACAATCCCACAGAACATGTGTGTTTTACAAAGGTTTTTGTAATGTGTGTACCGCCGTTAATTCGGCATGATTATCCAAAATGGCCGTCCGCTACTATTGATTCCGAGGCGCCAGTCAAAACAAAGCGAAAACTTCCCCTGGCTTCTTCTTTGTCTTTCTCATTGCGATCACGTCGCACACCCTTGGCTCCAGAATTTCATTGGCTACAAAGGTGGTCAATAATTTTCATCCATCAGAGGTGACTGGTCCGTTCAGGAGCCAGCCAAAGTGCACGTGGCCACTTGTCCGAATGGCTCGTCGAATGACGCTCTGCGGATGTTTCGTTATTGCGGAAGCATGCAATAGGTTGAGTAGGGTGTAGGGCTGTCCCCGACTAAGGATTTGGATGGTCGACTATGATTGACAAAAATTTGCCGTTAGTCGACTATTGGCCGACAAAAAAATATATATAATATTTTTAATTTCTTTTAAATTTTTTTAAATTTTGTATCATTCCATTTGGGCTGTGGGGGGTGCTTAATGTCTGAAGGAGTCGACTGAAGGCTTCTTGTCCTCTGCAAAAGCATGCAATTGGTCCACTGATGGATACATCTTGATATTTGTCTAGTCTAGTGTGTTCATTAGATGGGTGAAATCCTCTTTCAGTGCCTCTGTGCCTGTTTTCGTAGGCAGTTAGCCTCTGGTATGCGTGCCATTAGCGTTAGCCACGCTTCTAGGCCTCTTTTCTTTTGGAAAGAATGATACAAAAAAAAATATATATATATTTTTATTTTAATTTGTTTATATTCGACTAAGAGGTTGGCCAGTCGACTACGGCTCCTTTTTACCGACTAATAGGGGTCAGCCCTAGTAGGGTGACGATCGAAAGGCAGCAAATTCAACTTTCCAACAATGTATTGGTTGATCTGCAAAAACGCAGCCCGGAGCCGGCAGACGAGAGCAAAGTGGCGCGATGTGCCAGGCGGCCATCCGGTGCTTAAGAGGTTCATCTGAACACGTTTGTTTGAGAGTCCAGTCTGTTTAGTGGAGTATGGGGAGGAAAGTATGTTCACAGTTTGGAGACGTGTGAGATTTATATCAGCGTTGTTTTTCGGTGAGGTGCCCCTTTAAGCGTCCTTAGTCCTTAGATCTTAGATCTTAGATCTGTGACTTTAGTTCTTAATCCTTCGTTTTTAATCCTTAGTTCTTAATCCTTAGTTCTTAGATCTTTGACTTTAATTCTTAGTCCTTAGTTCTTAATCCTTATTCCTTGTGGGAGACAGTGGTTCAGGAAGTAGAGTGGTAGTCCAGTAATTGGAAAGTTCCTGGTTCGATTCCCGCTCCTCCAGCATGTTGAAGTGTCCTTGAGAAAGACACTTAACCCCTAACTGCTCCCGATGAGCAGGTCGGCACCTTGCCCGTCACCGTCAGTGTATGAATGTGGGAATGTGAGACATACATTGTAAAGCGCTTTGGATAAAAGTGCTATATAAATGAACCTCCGCACGTGTTACGTTCCCCCAGTGAAACTCCTCGCTGTCAGGTGAAAAGAAGCGGCTGGCGACTCCACGTGTATCGGAGGAGGCATGTGGTAGTTCTACACACCCTCCCCTGGCCGACAGTAGGGCAGCATGTGGTAGTTCTACACACCCTCCCCTGGCCGACAGTAGGGCAGCATGTGGTAGTTCTACACACCCTCCTCAGGCCGACAGTGGGGCAATGTGCGCAACGACCAGGAAGGGAATTGGCATAACGACAAAATAGGGAGGGGTGAAAAATACAGAAAGCCCAAAAATAAATAGAATACATTTTTGTATGTGTGTGTGTGTGTGTGTGTGTGTGTGTGTGTGTGTGTGTGTGTGTGTGTGTGTGTGTGTGTGTGTGTGTGTGTGTGTGTGTGTGTGTGTGTGTGTGTGTGTGTGTGTGTGTGTGTGTGTGTGTGTGTGTGTGTGTGTGTGTGTGTGTGTGTGTGTGTGTGTGTGTGTGTGTGCGTGTGTGTGCGTGTGTGTAGGGAGGGGAAGAGGTACCGTGTGTATGTAGTGACCCCCCTGCTGCCTGGCTTTGAGGGTGACATCACCACCGGGGGAGGAAGCGCCCTCCAGGCCGTCATGCACTTCAACTACAGGTCAGAAACTACATAGAGCTGTATAATGTAGACACTGTAGACACTGTAGACACACACTACATGTCAGAAACTACATAGAGCTGTATAATGTAGATACTGTAGACACTGTAGACACACACTACAGGTCAGAAACTACATAGAGCTGTATAATGTAGACACTGTAGACACACTACAGGTCAGAAACTACATAGAGCTGTATAATGTAGATGTAGACACTGTAGATACACACTACAGGTCAGAAACTACATAGAGCTGTATAATGTAGATACTGTAGACACACTACAGGTCAGAAACTACATAGAGCTGTATAATGTAGACACTGTAGATACACACTACAGGTCAGAAACTACATGGAGCTGTATAATGTAGACACTGTAGACACACACTACAGGTCAGAAACTACATAGAGCTGTATAATGTAGACACTGTAGACACACACACTACAGGTCAGAAACTACATAGAGCTGTATAATGTAGATACTGTAGACACTGTAGACACACACTACAGGTCAGAAACTACATAGAGCTGTATAATGTAGATACTGTAGACACTGTAGATACACACTACAGGTCAGAAACTACATAGAGCTGTATAATGTAGACACTGTAGACACACACACTACAGGTCAGAAACTACATAGAGCTGTATAATGTAGACACTGTAGACACTGTAGACACACTACAGGTCAGAAACTACATAGAGCTGTATAATGTAGACACTGTAGACACTGTAGACACACACTACAGGTCAGAAACTACATAGAGCCAAACACTGTAGACACTGTAGATACTGTAGATAATGTAGAGACTGTAGAATATGTAGATATTGTAGACACTGTAGATACTGTACACACTGTAGTATGACTCTGCAGCATGCAGGTGTTCCTCAGCTGTGTTTAATCTCCTTGTCTCCTTTAGGACCATGATCAGAGGAGAACACTCCATCATCTCCCAGCTTAAGAAAGCGAGTAAGTGTTTGGAAAACACACACACACACACACACACACACACACACACACACACACACACACACACACACACACACACACACACACACACACACACACACACACACACACACACACTGATACTGAATGTTGTTTGAGCTCCGGAAATACGCCTCAACCTCTCCAGTGTTGTGGTGTGGTTATTCGGGCCAGGCTTGGTCTCATCCCTTACAAAAAGGTATCATGGTATTTTCATCATAATGGTAGGTGACCCAATAATGACGTAAACACCATATTACCATCAGTGGTATTGTTTAAATTGGATTATACCATGATATTACCATCAGTGGTATTGTTTAAATTGGATTATACCATGATATTACCATCAGTGGTATTGTTTAAATTGGATTATACCATGATATTACCATCAGTGGTATTGTTTAAATTGGATTATACCATGATATTACCATCAGTGGTATTGTTTAAATTGGATTATACCATGATATCTGTTTAAGCTGCTGCGGTCAGGCAAGCACCTCCGCATTCAGGAGCAAAAACAGAGAGACTCAGACTCAGCTTCTTCCCCCGCCCAGGCCATCCGAACACTCAACACTGATTGGGAAATACTGGTTAACGGTTACATTTACATTTACATTTAGTCATTTAGCTGACGCTTTTATCCAAAGCGACTTACAAGTTCTGTACCACAAGTCATCAGGAAGGGTACAACTCTATCAGCTGAGTAACAATGCTCATCAAAGTGTTGCGTGCTACAGTGTAGGTTAGTTTATTAGGACAAGTGCATGACAGTAAGGTTAGTTAGGGTTCGTTTTTTTTTTGTTTTTTTCATTATTTCAGATAATGGTTAAAGAAGTGCGTCTTTAGTCGACGGCGAAAGATTGGACGGGATTCGGCTGTCCTAACTGGGGTGGGTAGTTCATTCCACCATTCATTCCACCACGGTTAAGCAGCCACTCATCTGGCTCTGCAAATAGATCTAGAGTCTGAATATCTCCGCATATAAGCCTGGCTGGCAGTGCGCATAGTACAGTGCGTGCTCCAAGTCAAACTGCATGGCACATCTCTCTCTCTCTCTCTTTCTCAAATCCATTCTGAGAACGGACAGACTGGATGGCACATTGCATACGAGGTGGTCCGCAAATGTTCTTGATAACAATCTAGTGGTCCGCATAAACAAGAAGTTTGGGAACCACTGATGTAGACGATCTCTAAATATGCGTTCTATGCTACGTATACAGTAAATGTCATTATGAATTGAAAATGGGGGACCCTGATGTAAACAAGACGAAAGTCTTTCTCTGGTCTGCATCCCCTTAACAATTGTGTGTATTAAGCCGTACTGTATTGTACCTATTCTGCAATCTGTTAATACAATTTGCAATCAATCAATCAATCAATCAATGGCCTGGGCGGCCAGAGCATAACTCTTCTAACAGCAATATATAATCCATTTCAGACAGAACGCACGCAATAAGTTATAATAATAATAATAATAATTATTATTATTATTGAAAAGTTCTGTATTTTTAAAGTCGTATTTGGGGGAAATTGACCAATGGTAGGCTTTTTAATATATATATATATCTGGGTAATAATTTCTTATCTGGGTAAGAGTGCTTTCGACCACACTTAGAATTTGGTCTTGCCTAAGAGAAAAGCAAAAATAAGAAAACATTGCTGAATCCCAGGTAAGAACAAAATAAGAAGAAATGCTAGTTAAGAACGAAATCTGTTCTTATATCGCTTCGTGAATGAGGCCCATTGAATCCTTGTGTTGTGTTAATTACAGCTCAGTGAAATGATAAGGTATCAGTCCCTATGAGAAAAGGTGTTGCTATTGTTTCATCGACATAATTTAATTTAGCTGTAATTAACAACACAAGGATTCAATGTCCCCGACGACATCACTGTCGGCCATATTCAAACTAATTTACTCTCGATAACTGTCAAACTGAATGAATGTGTGCAAAACTGTTTTTGGATGTGTGTGAGATTATGTGCTAAATAAATCAGCATTGTTTTTTGTGCCCCTTTTAAGGAGAGATATATATTTGACATATTTACAAATCAAAACTGAGCTGTACAATGTTATGGGAAATCACATTCTATTTTAGGGTGGATTTTATCTCGCCTATGTCTAAGACTAGAAGTCTGGTCCTGGTCTCATCTTGGGAGTAGTCTTGACTACAACACTGCCCCCTCCTTTTCATCGTCTCTCCTCCTCCTTGTCATTGTCTCTCCTACTCTTCCTCTCCTCCTCCTCCTCTCCTCCCCTCTCCTCCTCTCCTCCTCCTCTCCTCCTCTCCCCCTCTCCCCATCTCCTCCTCTCCTCTCCTCCTCTCCCCTTTCCTCTCCTCCTCCTCTCCTCCTCCTTTCTTCTCCTCCTCTCCTCCCCTCTCCTCCTCTCCTTTCCCCCTCCTCTCCTCCTCCTCTCCTCCTCTCATCTCCTCTCCTCCCTCTCTCCCCATCTCTCCTCCTCTCCCCTTTCCTCTCTTCCTCCTCTCCTCCTCCTCTCTTCTCCTCCTCCTCTCCTCCTCCTCTCCTCCTCCTCTCCTCTCCTCCTCCTCTCCTACTCCCCTCCTCCTCCCCTCCTCTCCTCTCCCCCCCTCCTCCTCTCCTCCCCTCCTCCTCCCCCTCCCCCTCTCCTCCTCCTCTCCTCCTCTCCTCTCCTCTCCTCCCCCTCTCCCCATCCCTCCTCCTCTCCTCTCCTCCTCCTCTCCTCTCTTCCCCCTCTCCCCATCTCTCCTCTCCTCTCCTCCTCTCCTCCTCCTCTCTGTCTCTCTCAGTGGACGACCAGAACCAGTGGATGAACTACATCTCCTTCGCTGGGCTGAGGACCCACGCTGAGCTGGAGGGACGCCTGGTCACTGAGCTCATCTACGTTCACAGCAAGATGCTGATAGCAGACGACAACACCGTCATCATCGGTCCGTGTGTGTGTGTGTGTGTGTGTGTGTCTTTAGTGAATGTCTGTATGTGGATGTGCAGGTTAGTAAATATGTGTTTGTATGTGTGTGTTTAGTGAATGTGTCTTTAGTGGATAGCAAGGTTGTAGTCGAGTCACTAAATATCGAGTCGAGTCTCGAGTCCCCAGTGTTCGAGTCCAAGTCACCAAAGAAGAGCCCGCGTCGAGTCGCCATTACCCGAGTCCGAGTCCAAGTCATCAAGGTTGAGTCCACTCCACAGATGTCTGTTGAAGTTTGAGGTTGTCCCGGTCTTCTCTTCAATAGTTAATTTACATATCGAACATCTAGCAGTGTTCTTGCTGGATTTTGTTGTTAAATCCGTGTAAGCAAGTGCACGATTCGGGGCATCTCTTTAGGCATCTTAAGTACTGTACTGAACATGAGGGTATGGACGTGAATCCGCATGTAGGTGGAACACCCGTGTCTGCCCTTGCAAAAAAAAAAGTATAATGTTACGGTATTAATATAGCCATCAATATCTTATGCCAAATGATTAGGGCCTATTACAAAAATATTATAAAAAAATAACTATTTATCAATTAGTAAGTCTGAGTCCTCGTGTGTGTGTGTGTGTGTGTGTGTGTCATTACAAAACAAATGACATTTAACTTCTCAGGTGTTACTTGTAAAAACGTTTTTACTGTAAAGTGAATCTGAGCAGAATTAGTCAGTCTTACATGCGTGCATGGCGCCCTCTGCTGGCCGGTGGTTCCTCTGCAGCTTGCCTTTGCACAGTGCTTTACTGTGGAAGTAAAGAGTGAGACGTGATCTGTTTCCATTGTGCTTTTCTCCATCTCTTTGATCCTCTATCTATATTCAGTCATCACTCACTAACCCTGCTGCTTATCTGGAATAGAAAAGAATAGTCATGAAGATACTGGCAGAAGATGGCACCTCCTATCTTGTGCGCGCATGTGTGTGTGTGAGAGAGAGAGAGAGAGAGAGAGCGCGCATGGGAGTGTATGGGAGTGAGTGTGTACGTGAGAGAGTGTGTGTGTGTGCGTGCGTACATATGTACGTATGCGTGTTATTTATAGACTCAAACCACTCCAGCAGATCAAATGAACACAGATACATTATCCTTACAGTTCCTGTGTGTGTGTGTGTGTGTGTGTGTGTGTGTGTGTGTGTGTGTGTGTGTGTGTGTGTGTGCATGTGTGTGCACACGCGTGTGTGCTCCAGGCTCTGCCAACATCAATGACCGGAGCATGCTGGGTAAGCGGGACAGCGAGGTGGCAGTGATCGTGGAGGACTCGGAGCAGGTCGCCTCCATGATGGACGGAGAGGAATACCAGGCTGGACCGTTCGCCCTGCGCCTGCGTCTCGAGTGCTTCAGGTGTGTGTGTGTAATTAATAAACATTTACCCGGCTCTGAGTTTAGCAACGCTCCTCACATGCCCCCCCCCCCCCCCCCCCCCCCCCCCTCCCCCCCCCCCCCCCCCCCGGGCCTCATTCACAAAAAGATTCGTACACACATTTTGTAGTTGGAACCACAATCTAAGCCCAACTTGGCATTCATTAATAATAGATCATCTTGATTTCAGAATCAGAGGTTGACGTGCATTTTCTCGTACATTTTACATTTACATTTAGTCATTTAGCTGGCGCTTTTATCCAAAGCGACTTACAAGTTCTGTACGACAAGTCATCAGGAAGGGCACAACTCTGTCAGCTGAGTAACAATGTTCATCAAAGTTCTCTATGATACAGTAAAAGCTAAATCAAATTCCTGTCACCACCCAAAGTATTACTATAGTAGGTAGGCCTATACATTTCATGTAAAAAAAAAAAAAAAACATATTCTTTTGAAATGAACGTATGAAGGAATCTAAAGTGGAAGGACATTTTGATTTTGACTGGTTGGACTCATGTCTGTTGGACCCAGGCTGAGCTTGACTGGTTGGACTCATGTTTGTTGGACCCAGGCTGAGCTTGACTGGTTGGACAGTTCTCACGCTGAGTCATCATCACCGCACCACGCTTTCGTCTTCTGATTGCGATGTTCTCTCTTGTAGATACGAATGACTCTCTCCCTCTCTTTGGTTCTCTCTCTCTCTCTCTCTCTCTCTCTCTCTCTCTCTCTCTCTCTCTCTCTCTCTCTCTCCCTCTCTATCCCTGTATTTGGTTCTATCCCCTCTCCTTCTCTTTCTCCCCCCCCTCTCTGTCTCTCTCCCATCTATATTCCTCTCCCTATCTATGGTTCTCTTTCTCTCCCTATCTTTTGTTCTCTCCCCCCCTCTCTCTTCCTCTGCCTGTCTGTGGTTCTCTCCCTCTCTTTCTCTCCATATCTTTTGTTCTCTCCCTTCTCTCTCTTCCTCTCCCTGTCTGTGGTTCTCTCCCCCCTCTCTGCCTCTGTCCTTCCCTTTCTCTCTCCCCCTCTCTCTGCCTCTCTTCCTCTCTCTCTCCCTCTCTCTCTCCCTATCCCTGTTGTTGGTTATCTCCCCTCTCTCCCTTCTCTCTCTCTCTCTCTCTCTCTCTCTCTCTCTCTCTCTCTCTCTCTCTCTCTCTCTCTCTCTCTCTCTCTCTCTCTCTCTCTCTCTCTCTCTCCTCTCTCTCTTTCTCTCTCTCTCCCTATCCTTGTTGTTGGTTCTCTCCCATCTCTCCTTCTTTCTCCTTCTCCCCCTCTTGTCTCTCTTCCTCTCCTCCTCTCTCCCCTCTCTCCCTCTTGTCTCTCTTCCTCTCCTTCTCTCTCCCCTCTCCCCCTATTGTCTCTTCCTCTCCTCCTCTCTCCCCTCTCTCCCTCTTGTCTCTCTTCCTCTCCTTCTCTCTCCCCTCTCTCCCTCTTGTCTCTCTTCCTCTCCTCCTCTCTCCCTCTCTCCCTTCTCTCCCCCTCTTGTCTCTCTTCCTCTCCTCCTCTCTCCCCTCTCTCCCTTCTCTCTCCCTCTTGTCTCTCTTCCTCTCCTCCTCTCTCCCCTCTCTCCCTCTTGTCTCTCCTCCTCTCTCCCTTCTCTCCCCCTCTTGTCTCTCTTCCTCTCCTCCTCTCTCCCCTCTCTCCCTTCTCTCTCCCTCTTGTCTCTCTTTCTCTCCCTTCTCTCTCCCCTCTCTCCCTCTTGTCTCTCTTCCTCTCCTCCTCTCTCCTCCTCTCTCCCCTCTCTCCCTCTTGTCTCTCCCCTCTCTCTCCCTCTTCCTCTCCTCCTCTCTCCCCTCTCTCCCTCTTGTCTCTCCCCTCTCTCTCCCTCTTCCTCTCCTTCTCTCTCCCCTCTCTCCCTTCTCTCTCCCTCTTGTCTCTCTTCCTCTCCTCTCTCCCCTCTCTCCCTCTTGTCTCTCTTTCTCTCCCCTCTCTCTCCCCTCTCTCCCTCTTGTCTCTCTTCCTCTCCTCCTCTCTCTGTGTTGTGTTGAACAGGACCATCCTAGGAGGACACACTGACTCCAGCATCGACGTCTCGGACCCCGTCAGTGACCGCTTCTACAAGGAGGTCTGGATGACCACCGCTGCACGCAATGCCTCCATCTACGAGAAGGTGAGGTGAACGTGACGTGAGGCGTATCACTCTGTTCTCGTGTGTGTAAAACATCTTCGTATTTCATCGGTGCGTTGACTGGTGTCGAGGAACGCTGGCCTTGCTCATGGTCACCCTTGAGGCTCTCAAAGCCACGTAAGCCATTCCATTATTAATTCCCTTGGGGAAATTCAGGTGTCATAGCAGCACAGGGGAGGGAAGTACAGGTACGGGCAGGGTAATGGAACATTTAAAACGTATAAATATCAAGAGTAGAGGTGAAGAACCACATAAAGTATGAATAAAGAAAATACACAGTTCAAAAATATGAAGATGAGGTGAGGGTCTGGATGAGTGGATGAGTCTGGATGAGTCTGGATGAGTGGATGAGTCTGGATGAGTGGATGAGTCTGGATGAGTGGATGAGTCTGTGGCTGAACGCTCTGAAGTTACTACTGTACATGTGTGAACGTCTGATCAGCAGCCCTGCTAGACCTCTGCCAACCTGCTTAATTCAGAAGATACATCTCTTGTGTGGAAGAGACATTGCTTTTTTTTATTTTTATTATTATTATTCTTTAAGCAAACTATGTAATTGTTCAGTCTGCCTATTTTATTTTGTATGTATGTACTAACTTGACTGTCAATAGGACACATGTGTAATTGAATTGATGGGTCTCTTAGAATCTTTCTGACTGTAAATTATTTAATTAAACTTAAATAAATGAATGTGTTTGTGTGTGTGTGTGTGCTTGCATGCATGCCTGCGTGTGTGTGTGTGTGTGTGTTTGTGTGTGCTTGCATGCATGCCTGCGTGTGTGTGTGTGTGCGTGTGTGCGTGTGTTTGTGTGTGTGTGTGTGTGTGCGTGTGTGTGTGTGTGTGTGTGTGTGTGTGTGTGTGTGTGTGTGTGTGTGTGTGTGTGTGTGTGTGTGGTGTGTGTGTGTGTTGTGTGTGTGTGTGTGTGTGTGTGTGTGTGTGTGTGTGTGTGTGTGTGTGTGTGTGTGTGTGTGTGTGTGTGTGTGTGTGTGTGTGTGTGTGTGTGTGTGTGTGTGCGTGCGCCTCCCCTCAGGTGTTCCGGTGCCTGCCGTCCTCTCTGGTCCGGAACATGTCGGAGCTGGAGCAGTACCAGTCCACGCTGGGCCTGGCCCAGACCAACGCCCCGCGGGCCCAGGAGGAGCTGCGCAGGATCCGGGGCTTCCTGGTCCAGTTCCCCTGGACTTCCTGTCCTTGCAGAACCTCATGCCCGCCGTCGGATGCAAGGAGGCCATGGTCCCCACGGAGATCTGGACCTAAGAAGACCCCCCCCCCCCCCCCCCCGTCGGTCTCGGCCACCACACACTCGGAGCACGGTGGTGGACGTGGGATATTCACATCGGACCGTGTGTATCCGAACGGACCTGGGATGAGATGAGACGAGATGTGGATAACCAACGGGCTAGTTCCACCGCTGGACGACGAGAAGCGGCGAGGATTCAACGCTTTCCGGCGCTAACCGGTGGCTAAACGCGTCGGTTTCGTTTACATGAAGACGAGACCTCCGCTTCGGCCCTTCAGAGGACGGCGTCTCACACAGGAGGACGATGCCGACGAGAGGATTCAACAGACGATCATGTGGGACCTCTTGAGTATTTTTTGGGAATCAAACTAAACTGTGAACAAGGTTCAGACCTTTGGACCTCCGCTGGGAGTAGGACCTCGAATCTGGCCGGAGCATTTAGCTGCATCATAACCTGAGGGTTCATCCTAATCTGGGCAATAATCTGGACTATTGTACCGTGTGCTGATTCACAGGAAACATCCACTTGTGAAAATGAAGAACCCCGCGGACGGGACAGCGGCGTATATACGGGAGCATTTGAATGCGATTTTAACTCTCACAAAACTCACAAAACACCGTCTTGAATGGTTGCCACGACCTATCCAAGGCCGGGTGTTAGTGGTCAGTTACTGTCATGTCCAGTTTGTGTCTCTTTTACGAGCAGCGTTTAACCCTTGGCAGGCCACGCTGTATGAACTAGTATAATAGCGCTTCGGTGGACGGTGATATACCCACAGTGTCTATCGGCCTCACAGTCCTCAGGCTCATAATCTCTCGGTTGAGAGCTCTTCACGCCTGTAACTCGCCATGGATACTTTTTACGAGGCGCTTTAGTGCTGCGTGAGCTGCTGTTCTGCGTACAGAGTGGTCCTGGAGCCTGCTGCCGGGCACCAATATCAAATCTAGTTCACAGATCTACCGGTGGGGAAATCGTACGCGAAGCAAATCCGATACATGCGTTCTACACTCTGGACTCCGGTGGTAGGTTTGGAAACCACATGGCACATAAGAGTCCTAGACGGAAAGGAATTCAATCAATTCCAGCACATATGACCTACTAACTACTATAATATGTTGTGTTTACTGTACCGCATGCATCAATCACACCTCTGAGAGCCTTTCAGAGACGACAGCCGTGGTGTACCCATGTTATCGGACGACGATGATACGCTTTTTATTACACGGATGAAATTAAGGTGAACCGAGCCTGGGACTGTATTGAGTTGACCAGTTACAGGCATCCATTGAAGTGTATTGAACTGTGCTATAGGAGGACTAACACAGGGCCAACACAGGGTGAGAAGAAAGGGGATGATGCCTATTCCTGGATTGGATATTCAAGGCTGGATGAGACAATCCTACCTGTTGCTGAAAATGAAAGCAATACTTTGGGAGGAATCATGGGTGTCATCTAGTCTTTGCTCGCCAGAGGGCGCTAGCGTTCTGTTAATGCAGCTTGAGCTAGGTCGTCTTCACTTCCTCCTTGATGCTTCTCTGTCCACGGTGGCACCGCCCGCGGCATTCATTGCAGAAAGAACTGGTTATTTCAGGATCAATGTATTATATTTCCTACAGTATTTGATGAAGTCATTTGCAAAATGTTATCTACGTAATTCATATTCAAAATAAGAATGAATCATTTCTTTAGTCATTGCTCATAAGATTGTTCCTTCTTCCGAGATCAAGCCGTTTACTTTCAAAACGTGACATCTTGTGTCACATTGTTCAATCTTTAAATGAACAATCAATAACTTGTCTGTCAATAAATATCATCTCAATAATAATTATATATATATATATGTGTATAAAAACAATTGTAAAGCTAACTTTTGCTTTTAGACATTGGGTATCTTTCTTCTTCTTTTATACACTTCTGGTAAGAAAGGCTGTGATTGGCTATAGACCGCACCATATGACGCCACCAAGCGAATGAGAGTGGTGTTCAGGGGAGACCTCCGTGTCTCTGGTCAGAAATAGGAAACATTTTAATACTTAAATACAGTCTTATAATTTTTTTTTTTTTTTACGAATTTGCATGTACATACCCACCCCTACAGCTCCCTGTGACATCGTCGTGTCCTGGTTGTGAGAGAGGGTGTTGGTGGTGAACAGGTGGCACAGTGGCATCATGTTGTTTAAAAGACGTTAAAGGAACACGCCAACATTTTGGGAAATTAGCTTATCATCTTCTCCAGAGAGAGACAAGAAGATAGATACCAGTTTCCTCTCCGATTAGCCTTCGGGGGGAGAGGTGTTAGTTGGACAATGCCTAGGCTAACCGACACTGTCCGCTTCGATTCATTGTGCTAAGCTAGGCTAACGTGCAGCCAGATAGCTTTCTACTGAACGCACAGAGAGGAAACTGGTATCTAACTTCTTGTCTCTCTCTCTGGAGAAGACGGTAAGATAATTTCCCCAAATGTTGGCGTGTTCCTTTAAAGCTAGATAGGGGGGGGGGGGGGTAGTTCCACTCGATTTCACACACTATGCACCTCCGTGGTTTGCTCAGGCTTCGCTTGCAAAAAAACATGAACACAAAACCTGACGCGTCGCCGTGGGTCTCGTCGTTCTGGAAACCTGTCAGGACACAAGATGCTTTCTTTATCAGATACTTAGCTTTGTGAGGCGTGGGAGGTGAGACCACCTGGGTCTGAGGTCTATACACAGTACAGTAGAGTCATTGACCTTGTTGTTTTTTCATGTAATGACTGGGAAGGAACGTGAACGTACGCCCTTTAGATTGTGATTTCTGTGATTCATATTCCAACCACATTCTACTGTATGTGAACAAAACCGCTCAGCGAAGCTAAATGTTTTTCTGGCGAGTGAAACAGACTTTTCAATATGAATGATGGAATGTTTTTTTTTTTTTGCATTTTAACGAGCAAAATCAGTCATTCTAGTTTGACAGCTTGTGTATTATTTGAGTGCGAAATAGTATGTTTACATCAGTGCCAAACAGACCATAATACACTTGATATGATTATACTAATTATAGGTCACAACATTTCTTGCTTGCAGTTCTTGTGTAAGGAGTGGTAAGAAAAAACTAAGACAAAGGATACAACTTAAAAAAGAGATTTCTGCCTTAATTTGTTCAACTGAATAGATCCAGGAACCTTCCTCTTCCTCTAAAGGAATCCACACTTTTTTCCGTCTAGAGTCGGGTCTATTATTACAGGACAGATTCATTTAAAAATGCCCTTCCTTTACTTTTTTTCTTGACTTTTATTTTTTCTTTCCTTTCCTTTTTTCCTTTACTCTTTTTTTTCTCCACGTATTGCAAAAATAATTTCTACTACACTGACTGTATTCTTGACCCTACACTTAACAGCCATTCACTATATTATTTAGGAAATGTGAATTATTCATCCTTCTTTCAACATGCCACATACTGTAGTAAAGAGATGTACCGTACGACAGGAGTCTGTTTAGAACCTTCATCCAGCCGGTCCTCCTCTCCTGCCTCCTCCTCTCCTGACTCCTCCTCTCCTGACTCCTCTCCTGACTCCTCCTCTCCTGACTCCTCCTCTCCTGCCTCCTCTCCTGACTCCTCCTCTCCTGACTCCTCCTCTCCTGCCTCCTCCTCTCCTGACTCCTCCTCTCCTGACTCCTCTCCTGACTCCTCCTCTCCTGACTCCTCCTCTCCTGCCTCCTCCTCTCCTGCCTCCTCCTCTCCTGCCTCCTCCTCTCCTGACTCCTCCTCTCCTGACTCCTCTCCTGACTCCTCCTCTCCTGACTCCTCCTCTCCTGACTCCTCCTCTCCTGACTCCTCTCTTCACCTCATGCACCTCTACATGCGCTATAACTTTTCTCTTTAAATACAAATTGCATTTTTGTACAGTTCAAGTGTCTACTTCCAATTTCTATATCTGTTAATTTAACACGGTGTAACCCATAATTTAAATGTGTTAAATGTTAAATTAAATTAAATATGTTAATAAACTAAATGTTTGGATATATCTTTTTGGTGTATTTCTTTGTGTGACTAATGGTAATGGTCATGGTGTGGTGTGTTTAAAGGAGCATTATGGGAAATGTGCTTACCGTCTTCTCCAGAGTCAGACAAGAAGATAGATACCAATTCCCTCTGTGCGTTCAGTAGAAAGGTATCTGGCTGCAAGTTAGCCTAGCTTAGCACAAATGAATGGAAGCGGATACAGATCAGCTCATAGATATATATAGAACACTAGATAGCTTACCCGCGCTGCCGGCCAATGGAGAGCGACGTCGTCGTAGGGCGGCCATCTTGCTCGAGTCAGCCTTGAGTGAGGGTGAGTGATCTGCACAGACAAAAATACTCATAACTCGCTGAAATATTGACGGATTTACAAACGGGTTGGTTTGCTATAAACATCAAAGATGTAGTTATGATACTGCCTACTTATAAAAATGTTTTTTTTAAATATGTTTTTTTACAAACCGCTTGAATCATAGCCACGTTAATAATGCTTGTAATAAACCAACCCGTTTGTAAATCCGTCAATATTTCAGCGAGTTATGAGTATTTTTGTCTGTGCAGATCACTCACCCTCACTCAAGGCTGACTCGAGCAAGATGGCGGCGGTTCAGTGACGCTGGTGACTCCGCCTTAAGCTATCTAGTGTTCTATAGATATCTATGGATCAGCTAGCCTAGCCGTTGGCCAAAAACACCTCTCCCGGAGTTTTAAGCTAGGCTAGTGGTCCATATCCGCTTCCATTCATTTGTGCTAAGCTAGGCTAGCTTGGATAAATTTGAGTTTATCTGGACCACATATTGGACCTTATTCTCAAACATTTTCTTAAATTAAGTGTCTTTTCATTCTCGAACTTCGTAAGAACAAACCTAAGAAAGATCCCTGCAGGATTCACAAACGTGTGAAAATGTGTTCTTAAACAGCCAAGTGTTCTCAGCTGCACTCCCCCGAATGAGGAATGCCACTGATTCTTAAAGGTCCCATGTCTTATAAATGGCCCTTTCCAGTGTTTAGCATTGTTTTCTAGCAATGTGGGGTTGTATCAATGGGGTCTGTGTCTCTAATTCTCATTTTGGCTAATCAGTCCAGTCTCGAGTTCACGAGACCCTCCCTCACTGAACTAAGCCATTCTGATTTGACTCGCTCCCTGACGTCAGTAGGTGCTGCTGATCTAACTAACGGTTGTAGCGCACTCAAACAACAGAGCGAGTGGAAATACTGACACTTCCTCAAACGGGTTGACGTGTGCGGGTGCCGACAGAGAGAATCAACAATTCGCTCAACAACGGAGCAGTGGGAATAATGCGGAAGCGGTCTCCCTGTCGCTGACTCTCCCTCTCTCTCTCCACGGTCCACCTGCATTTTACACACAATCACAGTCGAGCCGCTCACACAGCGCACACGCGCGAACGGAGCGATGTATCCTCTCTCTCTCTCGCTCGCTCGTTCTCTCTCGCTCTCTCTCGTATACATGTATCACGCTGTGTGGGTGACTGTCACTCAAAGCGCTTATGGTCGGAGACCAGCCCAAAACAGCTTGAAATCTTGAAGTGGAAAAATGCTGCTTTAGAGTACTTGATTAGAAATACAAAACAATGAATAATAAAAAAAATAAAAACCTTACAGATGTGTTCCATAGACTCACGGGAATTGTGTAACATTGCCCAAATAGTAAAAGGAATAGCAAAACATGGGACCTTTAAATTGAACATTGAGCATTCTCGTACACTTGAATTTGCATACATAAACACCCTGCCAGCTCCTTATAAGAGCATGCAACCATGCGCACACAGAATCCACACGCAATGCGACTGATACAAAATGTATTAGATTCAAATGTATTGTCATCATACAGCACAAGTACAGTACAACAAAAAGAAGTTTGACATCCAACCAGAGTGCAAATGTAACAGTAAATTGCAATAGTAATATACAATATACAGGTGATTAAACTGGGTATATGTAAATGAGTATTACTGAGTAATAGTGCTAATCAGATGCATGTACAGAATTGTAGTATTAATATGTACATATGTATTAATATGATACAGGTATACAGATTAAAGACACTATGTTAGTAAATCATACTGGCCAGCAACCTAACTAGTAAGAGTAGGTAAATGGTAAACCGTGCATCTATATAGTTATTTTATCCAAAGGGCTTTAAGACTTGTTCCTCACATTCACAGCAGAGGCAACCATGCAAGGTGCTGCCAGCCTGCTCATCGGGAGCAATTAGGGGGTGAGTGTCTTGCTCAAGGACACGCTGCCCAGGAGGAGTGGGAATCGAACCGGGAACCTTCTGATTACCAGACGACCGCTCTACCTCCTGAGCCACTGTCGCCCCGTTAGGACAGGTGTAGGTAGCCTGAAGCATCCCACTAGGTAGTAGGTACTCATCGCTCTCTGTGAAGTCTGTATGGTCACAGTACTGGTGCTTCATCCTCAGTGCACCATCAGCAATATCTTTCAACAGCAATAGATATGCCATATTGTGTGTGTGTGTGTGTGTGTGCAGGCCTAGGGTGCAGACATGGCCCTTTTAAATTGTGCGATTGATCATTGATTATTGGATGGCATGGTTCAATTGACATGATTGATGTTCAAGTCCACGTGCAAGTTCAAGGTTTTATTTGTAACATGCAACATCATTCCAGTGAGATGAGCAGTGGGATGTTTCGCCACTACTGGCTCTTACAATGTGCACACTAAGCACGGTAAAAAACGAATAAAACCAACTATAAAGAAATAACAATAAAGAACAAGACGGTATATGGACTATTAATACAAAATGGCAAATGTATAGCCTACAGTGGCTCAGGAGGTAGAGCGGTCGTCTTGTAGTCAGAAGGTTCCCGTTTTGATTCCCACTCCTCCCTGGCAGCGTGTCGATGTGTCCTTGAGCAAGACACTTAAAAAACCTGTTCCAAAATGACATCATGTCATAAATCAAGCTCTCCAGACTGTTTGACAAAAGTATAATTTTATTTTTCAAACGTATTCAGTGGCGGCTGGTGAATTCTTCTCCAGGGGGGGGCGGCGGGGCGCTATACCAAACATTTTGCAAACATGTACCTAGGTATCACAATGTCACACACACACACACACGCGTGCACGCATTGGCGAAACCGCACACTGGGTAGCCTACTGTGCACGTCAGAGCTTCGGCGAAACCACAAGGTACGAATATTTAAGTAGGTAGAGTACAACTATCACCATTGTCATCAATCAATATATGATCACAGTCAATGCAGCCACGTTTCCAATAGCGCCTACACAAACATGCACGCCCAGGTCTCTCTCTCTCTCCCTCTCTCTCTCTCTCTCTCTCTCTCTCTCTCTCTCTCTCTCTCTCTCTCTCTCTCGCTCTCGCTCTCGCTCTCGCTCTCGCTCTCGCTCTCGCTCTCTCTCTCCCACGCGCACGCCCGTATTCAGATCCGTACAATAATAATCACAGATGTATATCTTGCCGTGCTGAACTTTTTTCCTTTTTCTTTTTACAGCAGAATCAACTCAACTTTAAACCGTAATATGGATCTAATAAGCTGGGCTTTTACATCGATTGATCGCATATTCTCGACGAGGAGGCAAAATGCGGATGACCCACTATGCCCCCATGGGAGCTATCAAGCGTGATACACCATAAATTCATACGGGCAATGGCTTGCGATATGCTTTTCCCGTTGGAGATAAACGATGTTGAAGACGTATATCTTCTAATTGTCATGCTGCTCGGCTTGGGCTCCGTCAGCTGTTGGATCTGGTACTGTCTGAATCTAATTCGGAAGAAGTTGACTCCTATGGCCAAGGACATGGCCGGGATCAAAGACAACCAAATGGAACTGTATAAAAGGATTGCTGACCTTAACACCCTGCGGGGTGATGAACAATTGAGCTCTAAGACCATGTTGGAACGGTGCGAAATCTACCATGTAGATGAACAATCGTGCTTGAAGACAATTCTTGAGAGACTTGTTACTAACCACGCAGAGGAGCTGTCGCGGTCTCAGGCCATTCTGGACATCACGACGGAAATTAGGGACGTGAAAATAAAGATGCCACCATACCGTGCTAATAGGGGGTATGATGATGATGATGAATCTAAATTAACCCAATTTTGATCATATGGCAGCAATTTGCCTTAAGCTGCATGTATCATCCCCCCCCCCCTATCCCATTCTGCTGTGAAACCAACCAAGGTCGAGGTCGGTGCGGGGGAGCGATTTCAGGGAAGCGGCCAGGCCAGGGTCGAGAAGGAATGAGCTGTGCTGTCTGGGGGTGATAAGATTGATGAGGCCCCCGTCCCCCCCCGTCCCCCCCCCCTCCCTCCACCCCCCATTCTCTACCCATTCCTCCCTCCTGCGAGTATGCCTGGCGCTTATGCCTTATCTGGATGGCTGCCTCCTACGCGCGTTGGAGGGGGGGCCCTAAGACTGTTTCATAACCCAATTCCTGTACCCCAGCCTCCCCCATCCCTCCCCTCCCTCCATTCCTCCCTCCCTCCCGCCACCTGGCGCGACGACACCTTGTTTTACTACTTAGTGTTGTTGCTGCCGACTATCGCATACGGCGTCTCAGGCCTTCTGTAGATGACATGTGTCAACAAATGTACTTGTCTGTTGAATTTATGCTGTGCCGTTGTTACTGTAAAAATGTAATGATTGTGATGTTGTTATTATTAATGAGACGTTGAGCTGTATGTGTGTGTCATTGGAATTTCCCCCAGGGGATTAATAAAGTACTATCTTATCTTATCTTATCTTGAAAACAAGTTACCATTATATTATATTATGGTAATTATGCCCCCCGCGGCGAAATTAATTAGTATCCCCCTCTATCTCTCTTTCTCTCTCTCTCTCACACACACACAGCATGACGTGGAATCCCAGCTATCCGTTACACAAATTAGAAGGAACTGCAAATGATCAGACCTAGTAGTATGTATATACCGAGAATAACTTCAGTATGAGTAAGACTTACATAAACTTACCATCACAAGAGTTGAATGGGCATGTTGCATCTGTCCCCGTCGTTTTAAAAAGCAGGAATGGAAAGCAACACTGCATCCAGCTGCATCCAGCTAGCTATAGCTTTTTGTTAGCCAAAGTAGCCAACACTTCTTACCACCAGCTAGAAAACGACAGAGTATTGTCTTCCTCTGTCTGTTGATTGTTTCTGAATTGAGGAGATACCAGGCTGATGAGGTCGAAACTCTTTCAATCCAGTGTTCATCTCTCAAAAGGTATTGTTTTGAGGGATTTACCTGCATTCGAGGTTGTAATGTTCTGACTCCATGCCTCCAATGATCCATGGTAGCTACTAGTAAGCTAGCAAACTCTCCGTTCTGTGTGGAGGGGGAGTGACAACACAGCAGGACCCTGCTTGCTTGCAGCGCTAGAAACACGCCCCGATTACATCATATTACATCATATTTGAATGCACTGATAGGCAAAATGTATTTGCTTGACCTATTTAATTGGCTGCGATGATACAGTGATGCGCACAGTGTGCGCGCTACGTCTATGCGCCCAGCTTTAGAGGTACTCTCTATATCATATCAGACAGTGACGTCATGTGAATCACAAAACAATGATTTATATTTGATATATTAACGTTATTGTGCATTTGAAACACAAACATACTTAAAATGAGTAAATATTATTCATTTTAAACATGTTTATTTTATTTTTAGGGGTCTAAAATTTTAATAAAACATTTTCTTCTTCTCCTGCTCTCTTTACCAGGGGGGGTGGTGCCCTAGCGCCCCCTATGGGCGGGCCACCACTGATTCAAGTATAAACATCATAACCATGTCACAACTGTGAGGGCTGGCCCAGCACTGCGCGCCTCTCAGTGCCAATTACCATCACGCACATGACAGGAGTTTCCAATCAGCGCCTCGGGGGACTCTTATACACAGTTTGCAGAACATTCAGTGTCGGGTCGTTTTGTCACCACCAACTCTACTGCTGTTCCCTCTCGTGTTCCTCCAGTGCGAGACGTTTCGCTTCTCCGCCGTCCCTTGGAAGTTGTTGCTGTTTTCTCTCTCTGCCTCCGTGGACCCGTGCCTCGTTTTCCACTTCAACCTTGCTCCTGGTGAGTCTTTTGGAAGACTATTTTTCTATGAACTGCAGTGGCGGCCGGTGTGAACTACATTTGGGTGGGGGGGGGGGGGGGGGGGGGGGTAAGAGGACAGCTGACCAAGTGGACAGCTGACTTGCAAACCACAGTCACGAAAGGGGCTATAGTACACGTTGGATCAATGCAATAATGAACACATATATATATCTTGTCATTTTAAACAAGTTACCATTCATTCATTCATTCATCCATTATGCATCACCCACTGCGAAATTAACAACAACACACGCTGTGTTGAGAGAGCGAGAGAGAGAGAGAGAGTGATAGAGAGACCGAGAGAGAGAGCGCGAGAGAGAGAGCAAGAGAGAGAGAGAGTGAGAGAGAGAGCGAGAGAGAGAGAGCGAGAGAGAGAGAGCGAGAGAGAGAGAGAGCGAGAGAGAGAGCGCGAGAGAGCAAGAGAGAGAGAGCGCGAGAGAGCAAGAGAGAGAGCGCGAAAGAGAGATAGAGAGAGAGAGAGAGAGAGAGCGTGAGAGAGAGAGATCCACGGCGGGAACAGAGCAGACCACACCAAAAACTCACCCTAACGCAGAGTCAGGTCCAAGAGGAAGGAGACGACCGTGGAGAAAGTTCACCAGTCCCATCATGATATTGTCCCCCCCGTTGGGATGAACCCGGGAGTCCGCTCCCAGTCCATCCACCACACGTTAGCACCCGACAACATAGCTAACACTAGTTAGCTGTCCCTGCCCCCAGCCAAGCTACTAGCCGACTTTAGCTATAGCCTGACTGAAGGTTCCAACACGCAACAACTTTCATCCTCAGTCCATCCGCCGAACGTCCTCCCCGTCCCGGCACAACCCAATCACCACACCCGGCACCGACAAGCCCACAGCACGTGGCGCCATCTCCTCCGCTCCGATGCTGCACATCTGGTTCTCTTGGCCAATACATCCACTCGCTCCAGTGGACAGCGCCAAATAGACCCTGTACCTGGCTGTACCCCCTCCCCTCGTGGATAATACCGGTCTTCTTCACATCTCTCTACCGACTACCAGACCGACGCCAACCAGCTCCCCCTAGTGTTAGTCCTCCCACCCCACGATGCTTTGCATAAAAGTAATTGAATGAAACCAATAGTATATCTGCAGAGCCGCAGAGCCCGGAACACTATTCTACAAACGTGTCTAATGTGTAATGTGCATGTAAGCAAAACTAGATTTTAGGTCTGTGATGGAAAGTGATTGTTAACATTCTATTTATTTTTATTTTTATCCTGAATATCCTGGCTTCCCCTTCTACACGTCACTTGTCTAATTATGCTTTCTTGTCATCCTATTCAGACGGCTTCCACGTACTGAAAGCAGCCCCCCCCTCCCCAACCCTCATGTCAAAATGCCACATTCCCGGAGCTTAGCCTTTTAGAGGACCGAGGAAGAATTTTTCCCAGGGATTCCCTATTGGCTCAAAATATCTGGGTTTTCGATTCCTCCCGGAATGTCTCTTTCCCAGAAAATTACATCTACCCCTATCGGGAAAGTGCTCAGCTCCCCCACTGAGGCCACTCCACCAAGTGGAGTCTATCACGGGCCGATGTGATCTCATCCCCCCCCGGAGGCCGCTCCATCAGGAGGCTCTTAAGGCGAACGGAGTCAGGTCCCTGTTTCAGAGGCAACTCTAACGGTTAGAGACAGTGCTCTTTTAAGGTCCACTTTCAGAGGCTACTCTAACAGTTAGAGACAAGCGCTCTTGTAAAAGGTCCACTTTCAGAGGCTACTCGAACGGTTAGAGACAGCGCTCTTGTGAAAGGTCCTCTTTCAGAGGCTATTCTAACGGTTAGAGACCGTGCTCTTGTGAAAGGTCCTCTTTCAGAGGCTATTCTAATGGTTAGAGACTGGTTGTGAAATGTCCCCTTTCCTTTCGAGCAGCAGGCTGTTGCATTGCTGCTAATAAACTATCGATTTCTATGGAATCTGTTAAACGTATCCTTTTGTGTCTGTTATCATGTGTGTGGGTTGAACTGGGGCAATACTACACAGGTTTGCTGCTCAGAGCCTACAGGATTCAGCTCTCTGGCCCATGTTTACAATGTGGAAATGCCAGTGTCAGTGAACCTATTGTTGTTGTTCAAGTTCAAGTTTTGCTTTTGCTTTATTTGTCACATATAAGCTACATGTACATAACAGTGAAATGCTTGGTTCTGTATGAGCCCCCTGAGAATGTGCTTCATACAGTAAAAAGGTAAAACATAATAAAGACCAAACACAAAATGCAAACAATGAGGTACAAAATGCAAACCTTTTCAAATGCAAAAATGAGGTATGGATGCAGAAATCTTTTGTAATAAATAGATAAAAAAATATATGGTGTAAAACAGTGTTTACAAAGTGTTGCTCTACCTATGCATTACAAATGTGTTATTGTCCATCGAAATAAGCCTGTTTGTAATAGACTTATGCGAGGTGTCAATGAACTTCAAGTTTTAAAGGTGTATTACACCAAATAGTGTAATAGCATGTAACAAGTCCAACTCACTCTGGCCCAGTTTATAACACGACAGCTTTGGTGCCCAACAGCAGGGGACAGTACAAGCAAGCGTTTCACCTGGGCCGTTTTCATTCATTCATTCTGTTGACAGAGTCAGCTATGGGGGGACAATAATATGTTCATGAGGCATGGCTTCTCTCTTTAGCCATTAAACGGCATGGTTTATTTCACATTGGTACACAGCAGTACATGAGAGTCCTTCTCCTATGAGAGCGACGGTGGAAGAGACAGAGGGGGAGTCGACATCTCCTTTTATACCTCTATACCTGGCGGCAGCATTAGCAGCTCCGCCTATAGCGCCCCCTCTTGTGGAAACAGTTAGACATAGTTAGACAGTTACTTGCAATCATACATAACATCTAACTTTAACACATTCATTTTATTTTGTTTCGTACATGGGGGTACAGTTCATCTTTGCACAATATCACCAACATATTTTTTTTCTTTTTTAACATGATACACCCATGGCTGAAAAGGAGTAGGATGAAGAAAACTTATGTTTCCTGCCCCCTTCCAAACTTCATATTTATTTTAACATAAAGGGGCGGAGCTTCCTACAGGCGATATAGGCGGTTGCCTAGGGCAGAGGGGGCGCTAAAAAAATATATATATATATTTACATTTTTAATTTTTAATTTATAATTGTTTTTGCTCTGCGCAGTTTTGGCGCCCCCCTCTATACCTGCAAAAAATATTTTTACATAAAAAACATTTCTAACATAAGGGAAAATGAGCCAAAAATCTAAAGAGGCAAAAGCCATCCGGCCATTCAGTATAAAAAGAGAAGAAAAGAAGAAGACGAGAAACGTGCCAAGGTGAAAGGTATGCAATTTTGTACAACTTCCAAGACCTGCCACACCAAGAGCTGATGAAGCAAGCAGAGGCACTTGTACACACCTTAAACCATGGAGGGCAATCTGATTTGGATGGGAAGGAGCTGGCTCAGGAGTTGGAAAATTTGATGTGATTGATGACTTTGCAGCGAGGAAGGCCAGAAGGATTGCACTGTAAATGAAAACCAGTAGGAGCTACAGGCTAACCTTGAAGTGTGATGATAGGGAGTGGAATGTAAATAGTTCTTTAGACAAAGTGAATTTGAAATTTTTATTTATTTGTTTGTTTATTTAGCATATTATATTTTGATTATGTGTAACATATTTTACAATACATCATTTTCTTTTAAAGCAAATTTGCACGTTATTTTATTGTTTGTTATTGTTATTGTTATTATTATTATTATTATTATTATTATTATTATTATTATTATTATTATTATTATTATTATTATTATTATTATTATTATTATTATTATTATTATTATTATTATTATTATTATTATTATTATTATTATTATTATTATTATTATTATTATTATTATTATTAGTGATTGTTAGCTAAGTTGTTTGTTTTAATTCTTTAGTGTGCACTTTACATTTCTTCTTAATTTTCTTTGAAAGCAAATTTGCACATTCTTTTATTGTTTGTTATTGTTATTATTATTATTGTGTGTTAGCTAAGTTGTTTATTTGTTTTAATTCTTTAGTGTGCACTTTACATTTATTCTTAGCTCTTGTTCTTGCTTGTAAAAAATAAAGGTGCAGTACTTTACTGTATAACATACGGTTATGTATATAACCATAGTTCTATGAGTGTAGTGACGCTCAGCGTCATATTGCACATATCTCACTCCAGTGCATGTGCACTGAATAAAAACTCACAAAATGTACCTTTACATACCAACATCCGTCTGGCCACACCCCCATCTGCCACCTATTTAAGCAGGGGTGTGGCCACACACTCATCTCCTTCTCAATCTTTCACCACAAGGCAAGATCAAGGGCCGCAGTGGCGTCATGACGCTGAGCGTCACTATACTCATAGAACTATGGTTATATACATAACCGTATGTTCTATTACGTGTAGCTCTGCTCAGCGTCATATTGCACCACAGGAGCTGAGCAGAGCTTAAGCCCGACAAATGTACCCCACTGAGGCCCCCCACAACCATCAGAACCGGGGAGGACCCGAGCCCCCCGGACCCTCCCTATTGGAGGACGGGAGGGAGACGGATCCGACCGTGCAAAGAGGAACTCAAGCAACTTAACGCACAGGGTGAGCAGACCGTGGGGCGTACCCACGACTACGCACAACCCGCATGCCACCAGGGAACGAACGGAAGGAACAAACCTCGTTACCACCCCCAAAATCACGGGGTCAAGAGCAAAGCTCAACCCCGTGGCAAGGCCGTAGCAGCGGAGCGCGAAGGAGGACCCAGACCCAGAAGGGACTGGAGCCCCCCGGAAAAAGGGGGCCCGGAGAGGCCAATGACGCCACAGCATCGAGACCTCACCAGGCGGTCACTAGTGACACCGCCCCCCACATCGCCAGCGTATTCGGACAGGGCCCATCCAAGAGCAGGCCCTTCCCCCCAATAGCATGCCGCCTGGCTCACTGACCCTGGCATACTCAGGCAGTCAGCATGGCTGTAACTCGAAGCACTCAAGAGGCTACACCTACAGCGGGAGCAGGCAGCGCACCGGGGAGACGACCTCCAGAAGAGGCCGATCCCTCAATCCAGGCAGCAGGCACTTGACCCGAGCCTGGAGCACTGCGGACGAGACAGGCGCCAAAGGGGTCAGCTGAAACAGCACCCTGGCGGAAGGGGCGTATGCTGGCATTGTTGTGCACCATGTCACAGCCTCCACAAAAAAAACCCGACTCTCTAGAGGGGCCGAGGCAGAGAAGGCTGACACGATTGGCAGACGTCATGAACGTGCAGGGGCACACTCAAACGGGTAACTCCGCTCCAACACACCAGGGAATCAACCACCCTCTTGGTTCAACATGAGGTGGTTGTTCCTATAACCCCTCAGGAAAAAACTCCAAAAAACACCTGCGGGTATACACTGGCTATACCGCAGTACAAGTGTTTTAGTTTTCAAAAACGGGTTATCCCAGGCCTACGGGTCGACGAAAACAACTTCGGACCGGGCCCGGCGGACTGGGACGTACACAGGGATGCCAGAGGAGTTCTATAAAAAACCACCTCAACAGCCCCCTCTCAGCCATGCGTAAGCGGGAGAAGAGAGGGGCGAAAAGAATGGAGAAGGACCAGGCCCCCTTAGCGCAGCTCAAGGTACAACACAACATGGACCAAGCAACAGTGAGGGGTAACACGCAGTAACAACCACGAACATCTCCATAATATCAAACCCTGTGACACCCGGGCCGACCCGGCATTTTTCCCCCTGAAAAAAGCACAAGTCCCTCAGGGTACCAGAACAGCAGATCTGCGTCCCCGGCGGACAACGGGTTAACTGACCTGGACCGGCGTGACCAGAACCAGTCCCGTGCCCTAATCACGCCGACATCCCCAACTCTAGGAGGGGGGTAGGTACGCGTGTCGATCTAAAACATTATAGAGGGCGCCACCCAGACGGTCCCGTTCGTACCGCGCTCAGTGGCCCACCCCAAGGGCGTGAGACGCCTCTACCTATGCTTTGATCTATTCCGTTAACATCCCCCAGATACGAACGAGAATTTGTCGAGACAAACCTAGTAAACTGGCGCTCGGAAGAGACAAACCCTATCCCAGTTGCCCCATAAAAACGCCGTTTTAATGATGAGCAACCAAGGCGCGCAAGCCTCATGCGTGATTCCTATCAGAAACACCCAGGGCCAGCACTATGTACTAGGGCTGTCCCCGACTAAGGATTTGGATGGTCGACCAAGATTGGCCAAAATTTGCCGTTAGTCGACTATTGGTCGACTTAAAAATATATATATATATATAATATTATTACTTTTTTTTTTTTTTTTTTTTTTTTTTTTTCATTTGGGCTGTGGGGGGTGCTTAATGTCTGAAGGAGTCGACTGAAGGCTTCTTGTCCTCTGCAAAAGCATGCAATTGGTCCACTGATGGATACATCTTGATATTTGTCTAGTCTAGTGTGTTCATTAGATGGGTGAAATCCTCTTTCAGTGCCTCTGTGCCTGTTTTCGTAGGCAGTTAGCCTCTGGTATGCATGCCATTAGCGTTAGCCACGCTTCTAGGCCTCTTTTCTTTTGGAAAGAATGATAAAAAAAAGAAAAAAAATGCTTTTTAAATTTTCTTTTTTTTCTTTTTTTTTTATATTCGACTACGAGGTTGGCCAGTCGACTACAGCTCCTTTCGACCGATTAGTCGACTAATCGATTAATAGGGGTCAGCCCTACTATGTACACGTCGAGACCCAAAACACATCAATGGATAGTCTAACAAGACACCAGATACCGTTCCTCCAAGCCGCCTGGGAGAACGACAAGAAGCCGCTTTTTTAATTTTTAATTTTCTACAGAAAAAAGAAAATATAATATGGACATGGGTCCCATGCGACGCGGCTGAGGGAAACACCACCCCGTCAAACAACACTTCATAAGAGGGGACGGTGAGCGACGTACCCCTATGACGGGGGGAAACCCATGACTCAACAGACCTGTAAGGCGAGGAGTCAGGGAAACCCTAAACAATACCCTGTCCACCTACTCCAAACAGGAGAGGACGGGGAACCCCCAGAGAGACTTCCCACGTGAGCAATAGATTGAAAAGACATATTGCAACATTGAGCTATGTAACAATTGGATTAGGACTCTCTGAGGAGGAGGCTCTGAACTCTGAGGAGGCTCCCTCACTGAGAGGGAGACTCTAACTCACGAGGAGGCTCTGAACTCCCAGAGGAGAAGACTCTGAAACACCCTGAGGAGGAGGCTCTGACCCAATACACACACTACCAGTAGGGAGCAGAGCAGAAGAACAACGTCTGTACTGCGTTGCATCACCCACCAAGCTCAATACACATACAACAGAGCAGAACTTCTTTTTAAGTTCTACTCACCTTGACAATCTGAGGAGGAGACTCTAAAACTCTGAGGAGGCTCCCTCACTGGGAGGGAGGGTCCGAACTCACAGGAGGCTCCGAAACTCTCTGAGGAGGCTCTGAACTCCCTGAGGAGGAGGCTCTGAAACTCCCTGTAACAGAGGTCCATAACATGGAGCCTGAATAACCCACGGATGTCTTACAAATAGAAACGCGCCCAGTGACGTACTCTATGGCGGGGGAATTTCCACGGTCCGCACGCCCAATCTTTCATGGCGTGGGACTAAGAAACCCCCCCCTACCATGTAACGTGCTGATCCAGCAACGTGACAGGAAGCCTGAAGGACAGGGGGTTTTAACCCCTGACCAATCAGAAAAGGGGAGGAAGGCTTACCAGTTCACCCCTTTACGACCCCTCACCCCTGATACGATGTAATGACAAAGTAGAGCCATGACACCAGTCATAGCATGCTACATGAAGCGTTTAACAGCTTCACATAGACCCATGTGCGAAACCTGATATCTGATTTAAAAAAAGAAAAAACACAGACCCAGAGAAAACAGTCATCTGATTTTTACAAAGAAAAAACACAGACCAGAGAGGGCCCCTTTAAGAGCCCCGGTACCAGACTTACACATGTGCTTCTGTGGGCCAAACCTAACCCAGTTGTAGATCTCAACGACACACACAACCCTTCATCACAATAAAAAAGGCAAAGTACACTCTCACTACCGTAAGAGGAACGCCGTTTTTCATAACGAGAGAAGACATAAGTCCTCGATTATGTATTGGCCACAGGCCTTGCTAAGCACACATGACAGCGACCAAAACAATCTTTTCCCTAGGAAAAAATCGTTTTCTCAAGCAGGAGCACAACCCCAGCAGCTTAAGCTGAGGGTTACATCGTATCCCCACAAACATAGTGACACAATATATTGTAAACAACCTGTTTGAGAGGAGGGGGGAAAAAGCCCCAGGGAACCTGGGGGGGAAATCACCCCTCCCTACCTTACCCTTGATACGACTAGGTTGAACAGGTACTGCCCTGTTAACATGTGAACACGCTACCTGTTTATTTGTCATCACAGGCTGAGAGAAGGACTTACTCCTCGATCACATGTCACTAAGCATAGCTTTGCAGGTTAAATAACCCACTAGTTGTGAGCTCAAACACGTCACTAACGGTACATGAACACACATGTTCTCATCACAACTAAACCAGTTCATTTTTACTCACGTAAAAAACAACGCCGATTTTCTAGGTAGAGAGAACCTATACCAGTGACAAGACAATTCACACACAACACGCGTCGTATCCTCAATGTATTGCAGCAACACACGTTTTGGAAAACATCGTTATTACAAAACATTTAGAAGGGAAGGAAAGAAGAAGTGTTAAGTCCGGCAGGACTCCTACCTCCACCCTGAGCGCAGGCCGAGAGGACTGCGAACACTGGTTAACGGGGACAGCCGAAGTCGAACCCGGTGTCTCCTGCGTTGGTGACGAGGGCAATGCCCACCACGCCACCCAGCCTCTACGTTCTCCATGTTGACGAAGTCCTCGCTGGCAGGGCACCCGGTGTAGGGTCGACTAACATCCTCTGTCAAAGATGACGTCGTAGTCAGAGTGTTAAGGCCTGTTATTCTCACAGTAACGTTCAACAGTGTAGCATTAAGCTAACAGTCACTCCCGACTGATAGCAACAAGCTAACGTTCTTAGCCTAGTGAACGCAACGGGCTAGCGCCGCAGCTAACAGCTGACTGGCTAACAGGTAGGCCACACAACTAGCACGCAAGCTAAGCAGCTATCACCTGAACTGTACACAAGAACATAATAAGCCACACTTCAGACAGGCCGCCGTCTGAGTCCCTCCTCATCCTAAGAGAGAAGAGAAAAAGAAATGTCAACACAGTTTTCAACTGTGATTTAACAGACATACAGCGGAGTCGGCACAATTCCCGTATGGGCTGCAGCCGACTTGAGCATGGAACTTCCGATAACGAAGATCCAGACCCACTTTTCCTCGTGCTTAGGGTTTAATCTTTCATTCATTTGAAAGATGGGGCCTTCACGGGACAGAGAAGAATCCGCTTGTCTAGAGAACCCCGGGTTTAAACCAGATCTCGCCTAGGGCGCCAAATGTGCTAGGTCCGCCCCATAATGGTCAGCTCAAGTGCACCTTACAGCTTCATACCATATCATAATAATCATTACCATATATGATAACAATAATAATAATAATAATGATAATATGACCATGAATATTAATAACAATAATAACGGTAATAATAACAATAATAATAATAATATTGCTAGATACCAATAAACAAACAAACAAACAAACCAAAAAAAGAAAAACCTGCGTCAGGAGCCTCAGATGCATGGAAAAGAGAAAAAAAACAAAAAATAAATAAAATCAGATACAGAGAGATGTATACCTGCTGTTCATATGTTCTCATTGTTCTGTCTTTAAAAGTATTTTTTAGTTGGAAAATATTTTTTCAGTACTTCAACTCATTATAAAGACAATTCCAGAGATTGACTCCCACCACTGATATATGCATCTGTTCAAAATAGACTACCCAAAGTAAAACACTGGAGCACTGGAGTCTGCGCCTTTATTGGGGGGAGTCTTCCTCTGAGTCTCAGAGTTCAATTGGGCCAGAGTTCAGAGGCTGACCACTTGCTTTCTCTTTTGTTGTTGTTGTTCTTAGCTCCTCTATTCTATTTAAATTAGTGGTGGGACTCGATTAAATATTTTTATCTAATTCATTTGAGACTTTATAGTTAATGAATCTAAATTAATCGCATATCAATATTTAATGCGAAAAGCAAAATTGTTCAATTCAAATGGATTTTGGTATACGAGTGAATCAATGAATATACATTATACATGCGTTTAAGCAGCAAAATCCTGTATTTGCTACTACACAGACCAACAGATCAATGCAATTTTTTATTTTTTTTTACAATTTTAGGAATAATATATATATAGCGCAAAGGACCTTTTGTAAACTCAAGCACTTTCGAGGTAAAAGTCAAACTCAGTACTTTCAATTATATTCCAGAACAGTTGACCATTAAAAAAAACATGCATGAGTCATGGTCTCCTTTGAAAGGTATAACATTCTTCTTACACAATAAAGAAAAATCATCATGCGATTAAATGCAATTTTTTTTTTTATCTTTTAATTGTTTCTGTAGTTAATTAATCGCAATTAATGCGATAAAGTCCCAGCCCTAATTTAAATCTTTCAAAAAATTTCTCATGTACCCCATTTGCTATTGCATGTACATATCTGTGTCTTATTACACGTATATGTACATACATACCAACTATTTCGCCTGTTTTATTCTCCACCCATCGATCATCCATAGCAACACTATTATCACAGACATCCAAGAAGGGGGATCCCCTTGAATGGCCCTTCTAAGGTTTCTCTCCTCCACTTTGCCTGTGGTGCTCTTTTCCTATTGCTATAGGTTTTTTGTGAGTTTTTCCTTACCTTCGCTATGGGGTATGTCTGGGAATGTTGTTTTGGATCTCATGATGGGTTTTTTGTTCTTGATTTATTGTCCAGCCCATGGGGACATTAACGATAGGTTATGTAGATAACCTAGTTATATTAGTATTGGCTGAGCGTCCCGCTCTGAGCCTTATGAGATATCCCTTATCTCCTATGATACCTATTGTATCTCCCACGAACAAACTACATGCACCCCACCTGTATGGGGCCCCGCCCCCATGGTGGCACCGCCCATATAGCCGTGACTCTGGTCACCAAACACCCTTCCTCGCCAAAACCCGTCCCAGGAAAAGATCCCTCAAGAGGGAACTCAGGGCTGCGCAGAGCGGGACGCTCAGCCAATACTAATATAACTAGGTTATCTACATAACCTATCGTTATATATCGTATTTGCTTCGCGTCCCGCTCTGAGCCTTATGAGATAATGGGGAAGAGCGGACGCGAGGCCCGACAAATGTACCCCCTGAGGACCCGTAAGCCCACATCAAGGGGTGCGGGGAGCCCTGTCACCCCATCCTTCCTAATGAAGGGGGGGGCGCAGTCAACTCCACCTGAATGCGAACAAGAGGGAACTAGAACCCCTTGAACACACCGTACAGGCGGAACCACGTGTGACATAACACACTGTGGCCCATACCCATACACTCCTGCTACCCGACCAAAGGACGGGAAGCAGGAAAGGCCACAGACCCCAGAACCGCCTGGGAGACAGAACCCCCGGTCATGTCCATGAGGTAAAACCTTACAAAGGGGCCCGGGGAGGACCATGAAGCTGCAGCACAGATGTCCTCCACCGAGGCCCCACCCAGGAGAGCGGCAGAAGCAGCCACCCCACGAGTGGAGTGCGCCCTGACGCCCCCAGGGGGATCCTGCCCAGCCAACGTGTAGCAGAGGGTAATGCCCTCGCACAACCAATGGGACAGGCGCTGCTCCGACAGTGCCTTACCAGCACGAGCCCCACCGTAACAGACAAAGCTGGTCGGTAACCCTGAAGTCCTGAGTACGGCTGAGGTAAATCCCCAAGCACGGACTGGACATGACAGGTGAAGGCCCGCATCTAACTCACTAGTGTGAGGAGGAGGACGAAGCGCCTGAACCACAATATCCCGGGAGCGGAAGGAACTCCGGATATTCTTAGGCACGAAAGCAGGATTAGGTCGCAGAGTGACACCGCAATCGGTCCGAAAAGACAGGCACTCTGGACGTACCGAGAGAGCACAGAGCTCACCTACGCGTTTAGCGGAAGTGACAGCCAGTAGGAACGCGGTCTTGAAGGACAGCTGTCCCAACGGCGCCTGATCGAGCGGCTCAAACGGGGCCAAGGACAACCGACCGAGGACCAATTGAAGATCCCAAGTCGGAGCCAAGGAGCGTTGCACCAGCTTAACGCGTCGAGCGCCAAGCAGGAAACGCTTCACAAGAGGGTGGCTGAACAAGACATCCCCTCAAACCCCTCATGATAGGAGGATATAGCTGCTGCATATACCCTCACCATCGAAGCCGACAGTCTATCAAGGAGAGACTGGAGGTAACTAAGGACAGCATCCAGGGGGCAGGAGACTGAGTCCCGGCCCCCCGCCTTACACCACACTTGGAACATACGTCATCTGCCCGCGTAAGCGCGACAGTGGAGGGAGCATGCGCATTCCAGATGGTAACACCATCAGGATCAAGAACCTGTGCCCCTCAACGTACCCGTCCCAACAACTGACCTAACAGATGTATGGGGAAGAATCCCTGGCGGCACGGCATCGGTCCCAGACCTGCCTGGCCATGTCCAGACGTAATCCTCACCCGTCAGGATGAGGACCGCCCCGCGACAGTACCTCTGCACCCACATTCTCCCTGCCGGGGATGTGGGGAGCCCTCAGGCCGCGCAGATGGAGGACGCCCATAGCCAGCCGCCCGCCGCCTGGTGCAGACAGGGGGAGCGTACTCCTCCCTGTCTGTCGATACACGACACTGACGTCGTATCGTCCGTCCTGATCAACATCATATGTGGACCAGAAGGACCGCTTTCAACACCAACACATTGAACGTAGCGCAGACCGGGCAGCATGGTTTGCCAGCTGCCCCCTACTGCGTTGGCCCGACGCGTCACCAGCGAGGGAGGCGTCGGTGAAAACGTGACGTGAGACAGCGCCGTAACCGTCCTAGGACGGAACCTCCCGAGCGTGTTGACAACACGCTCTGAGATGGATGCCCATAGCCCTCCAACCGTTGACTGGGAAGAGGAGTACTCTACATCCAGTCTACAGCAACCCCAGGCTGGTAGAGACCTGCCTGGTACGAGACCTGACGATCCACCTTGACCGCGAAGGACCAGAACGTCATTAGGGCAGAACACTCCGTAACCCCGGACGACGCAGAGGCCCCAGTGCGGCCTCCACGCACTTGGTGAAGATGCGGGGAGCCAGAGAAAACCGAACGGCAGCCTCTGGTACTCATACGCTAACCCTGCAAAGGAAGCGTAGGTAAGCCCTAGGATGGAAGATCGGGGATGCGCATACGCATCCTACAGGTCTATGGAGGAGAACCAGACCCCCACCTGACAGTGTTCAACAGGTAGGAGACGATCCAAAAAATGCTGAACCTTCCCATGGGACAGGTCCAGCCTGGGTCTTACACCCCTCCCTCCCGACTTCTCGGGCAGAGAACACCGGGAGGAGAACGCCACGACGATGGCTTGCTTCGTCCACAGAGATTGGATCTCGTTGACCAGAGCTGTCACTGCTGGAGACCCTGACAATAGGGTCTGTACCAAACCTGAAAACGGGTGGGGTTGTGTAAACACAAGTCCCCGCCTCAGCGTTCTCTCCATCCACCTCGACATATGGTACTGCCGTAGTCATATGTGACGACACTCCCAACGCACCCGCCGTCACGTGGCGCAGGTCCGCCAGGAACTGTAGATAGTTGGCCCGGTCCCCCCGCTGTGCGTAGCCAAACCTGGAACCGTGCGAGGAGCGCGTTCCGTGTCGGAACACCTGACCCTGACACCACCCACGAGGCAATCGCACCCAAGGGGGAACCCCGACAGAAAGGGCCGGTCTGATACGGGGGGCTTCCGATGAAAACCCCCCCCCCCACTGAACACCCCTCCAGAACATGCTGAAGGAGTTGTTCTGCAGCCGGACATGCAAGGTGTAAGGCCCCCATGGGTTCCTACACACCGTAGCCCTGCAGTGATATTACTACCACCCCAAATCATGTGAGCTGCGACCACTTGCCAATATTTCAGGAGTGGGAGGCACCAACATGATACCTGGCCTGGCGAAGGCGAGGCCGGGGAAGCCCGCACTGTGTGCCTCAAAAGGTTTCGAGCCCCCCTGCTGACAACACTTAAGTTGACAGACGTAACACCAGGCTCAACCAACACAGTTCAAGGTGTGGGAGCCGCTTGACAGCACAACATTCTCACGGACAGACCCAGGCTCAGCCATCAACTGGGTGTCAGCCCCTGTCCCCATGAGAAGCGAAAAGGAGGGCCGCCCGCGCATCAACGAAGGCACGCGGCCCGCAGCCAAAGGAAACAATCAGAGCCCACTTCTTCCGCTGGTGTTGGGGAAAGGAGTGATCGGAGAGCGGGCTGCTCGCGGCAGGACGGTGACGGCTTGTTTGTTCAAGCCGAACCCATCCTACATGGCCGATCCCTCGGCCGCCAAGGCTGTCGGCCTTGTGGACACCTGTCGAATCAACGCCCAGGATACCTCTGGCGGGGGAAAACATGGCCGCCTGTCGAGGGCCCCGTCATCGCCGCTGACGAGGCCGTGCTCTCTCTTCTTCTGGCTGCGCGGTGTGAGGCGGTGTAGGGCCTAGGACAATACCGCCCGCGCTCCAGCAGAAGACCAAAATCCCCTGCGGAGAGGGGAACCCTGAGCGGTTATAGCTTGCGGCTGGGTCAAAGCTAATAACGTCAACAACCTCGCGCGATGTGTCGACGTCGGCTGGCCCTCAAGGCCCCTCCACCAGACACCATTTTTTTAATAGAAAAAAACAGCAATTCGAACACAGTTCTAATCGTTGCCAATTCCATACCGTGGCGGTACAAGCCTTAACAGCCCACCAGCCACTCGCCAGGCCGACCCACCCATGGTGTCGGCCGGGCGGGGCATTGTTTCAATATGTCAAAAACAAAGGACTGATGTTAACACGGAGCACCAGTGGTGATTGCAAACAGCAACCTCCACTGTGGTGTGCACCATGAAAGGGTTAAATGAATAAAAGAGCTAAACCACAAAATACTGTAGAATGAGCAAACCCATACACACAAAGTTAAGGGGAGACGGACCAGAGCGAACTAGTCCCGCCTTCATTCAAAATATTCACAACAGGACACCAGCCCTAGTTTAGCCCATTTACCAAAAAAGGTAAACAAAGCCCCCCCCGCACTACTCCCCCAGTATACCGATTGACCGTCAGTATGAATGGTTGAGAGGAGAGAAAACCGTAGCAAGACAGACCTTCTCATAGCAGAGTGACAAAACGAAACAATAGCCCACTACACAGGGCCGCCTCAGGAGGTGGGGGGCCTCGCGTCTAAATACGCACAGGGCCTCACATTTCTCCCAGGCGGCCCTGCCCTTATACTACTGCAGCCTAGCGCGAGGCGATGTGGGACCCAGAACAACAATTGCCTGCGCACAGACACGCAACATGTTTACCATGTCGGCTGGACCCATAGCCCCACTACCCGACGCCAACCCAGATGGGAACACCGTTCAACAAACCCCGCCGGAACACAAGGTAACATACCTGGCTAGGCAACCTAGCCACGGCCTACCCTGTTGTCAACCCATTTACCCGAAAAAAGGTAAATAGGACTCAGCAAAAAAAACCACAACAGCTACCGACTGACCTTCATTGATGAACCGGGCAAGAGGAGGGAGAGTGACAACATCTCACGGCAGAGACATTAGAACAGCGTAGCAATTAGCAGTAGTAATAGCATGCGGCATTAGCGATAGCATGTAGCATAGCATTAGATGTTTTAGTAGCACGCCCAAGACAGCTTGGAAACCGTTCCCTGCAGTGAACGTTCACCAAACCATCCTGCCCCCGGCGCCAACACACAACATGGTTGTGTAACAAAACAAACCAGCATTACTAACACTAATACCCATGCCTGAAGACACAGGGCCTACCTGAGTACAAGCTGGCCCGACAGCCAGTCTTGTACAGCTGAACCTCGATGTGCTGTCATCAAACGAGGAACATCAACATAGGCCCGTCGTGTCGCCGAAAACATGCGTCGAAGATGCCAGGGGCCAGCAACCTCCGGTAAGCTTTCAACATTATGACTCTGATCCTTTTCATCCTGCTAGTTATCGTATGGTGCACGCATCCATTACGCTGGGACGAAAATAGAGGAAGGGTGTTTGGTGACCAGAGTCACGGCTATATGG
>NC_140166.1:212051859-212054776 GCF_963971535.1 Notolepis coatsorum
CAAGAGAAACATAAAATACTATACAGAAACATAAAATACTATACAAGAAACATATAATACTATACAGACACATAAAATACTATACAATAAGACAATGTTCCAATACTGTACAATATACAAAATAACAACAATATACAAAATAACAATAGACAAATAACAATCACAGTGTCAGACGGTAGTGGGAGGGAATCAGCAGCTCAGTAGAGGACTTGGCTTTCGCAGGTCAGGAGAATAATCAAGCAACCCCCCTAATTGTGTGAGTTTTCTGGGAGAAAGGGGGTGGGGGGATGAACAGGTGAGGGGGGAGGAAGGGGAGGATACGGGGGGGGGTGAACAGAGTGCTTAGACTTCAAGGGAACTTCCACAAGTCACACTCACAGCCATGCTGCTTTGGCAAAAATAACATCCAGCCATTTTAGTTTGAAACAACTTCTAGTGCCATGGTTTCTCCATAGAGCTCCATTATACTTTTAGTCAGAGGAGTGTCATGGTTTCTCCATAGAGCTCCATTATACTTTTAGTCAGAGGAGTGTCATGGTTTCTCCATAGAGCTCCATTATACTTTTAGTCAGAGGAGTGTCATGGTTTCTCCATAGAGCTCCATTATACTTTTAGTCAAAGGAGTGTCATGGTTTCTCCATAGAGCTCCATTCAGTAGCGGCTGGTACTATCGCAGCCTTGTGGTTCGCAGCCGGGGGTTCACATTACTAACGTGACGTTACTAACGTGACGTTAGGTCGCGTTGAAAATGTAATGCTCTGAGATGCTCTGGAGCAATCTCTCTCTCTGTCTCTCGGATCAATCCAATAAAATAATTAACACATGTATGTTGTCATTTTAAACAACTCACCATTCATTCATTATGCATCAGCAGCAGCTAAATTAATGTTATAGTTCACAACACAGCAGCGCGTTTTGAATCGCTAGCCTATTATCGTCTCGTCTCAGCAAGCACAGTCAATAATTTCCGTAGCCGCATTTCTCGGAGACAGCTGTGTAGCGAGAGAGAGAGAGAGAGCGAGAGAGAGAGAGAGACTCACTGTTTAGTCGAAACGTCCAGGGCAGGAGGGCTTGATAAAGTGTATAATCCACTGTTGATGTATTCCAGACCACTGTCCACTGTCCAGACTGCATCCGCCATATAGCTTGTTAGCCAAGTGTTAGCTGTTAGCAGTTAGCACCACACAACACAAGTACTTCATTTCTTTGTCCATTTCCGCGTCGAACAGACTGCAAACTACCTGGCGTTCTATCGCCATGCTCTAAGACAAACTCTAACCCTTAGGAGTCTAACCTAAAGAGCTCCTCCTCCTGAGAATTTCCCCCTTTTTTTGTTACATAATATAAAATTACAGATTCATACCTTCAAAATAAGCCATCAATTGTCAAATTTGAGACGATAGTTTTCAATCAATGTCCTATCAAACATTCTGGTAAAATCCTAACACCTTTTCAGTATAGGACTTGAAGTAGATCCAAGTTCATTCAGCTATCTGATGAGAGAACTACACTCCCAGAATTCAATGTGATCATTGTCACTAGAACCATTTCACACCTGGAGCAAATGCCCAGTCATTCCTTTGTTATTCCAGTGAATGGACCCAGCAGGAGGCCTAGCCTGTGTGTGTGTGTTTCTGTGTGTGTATGTGTCTGTGTCTGTATTTACAGTACTGTACCATATCAAAAAAAAATAAGCAAACTAGACTAGATGTAAATGTAATGTGTAAATGTGTAAATGTGTGTGTGTGTCTGTCTGTCTGTCTATGTGTGTGTGTGTCTGTGAAACATGTCTTGTACTCATTTACCTCACTAAATACAGCAATGTGTAACTGTAGATTTCAAGAGAGAGAGAGAGAGAGAGAGAGAGAGAGAGAGAGCGACATTTATAATAATTATATTATTAATTAGTTTTTTTACACACACACACTAATAACATGATCATAACCAGAGAAAACAAGACCAAAGACAACTGGAATAGAATATCACACAATTTTATTAAAAACACATAGAGAATAATAATCAACAAGAAACATCGAGAGAGAGAGAGAGAGAGAGAGAGAGAGAGAGAGAGAGAGAGAGAGAGAGAGAGAGAGAGAGAGAGAAATATATGGTATCTACAGTATATGTGGTGTCTACAGTATATATGGTGTCTATACAGTATATGTGGTGTCTACAGTATATGTGGTGTCTACAGTATATATGGTGTCTACAGTATATATGGTGTCTACAGTATATATGGTGTCTACAGTATATATGGTGTCTATACAGTATATATGGTGTCTACAGTATATGTGGTGTCTACAGTATATGTGGTGTCTACAGTATATGTGGTTGTCTATACAGTATATATGGGTCTACAGTAGTATGTGGTGTCTACAGTATATATGGTGTCTATACAGTATATGTGGTGTCTACAGTATATGTGGTGTCTACAGTATATGTGGTGTCTACAGTATATGTGGTGTTCTACAGTATATGTGGTGTCTATACAGTATATGTGGTGTCTACAGTAATGTGGTGTCTACAGTATATGTGGTGTCTACAGTATATATGGTGTCTATACAGTATATATGGTGTCTACAGTATATGTGGTGTCTATACAGTATATATGGTGTCTACAGTATATATGGTGTCTATACAGTATATGTGGTGTCTATACAGTATATATGGTGTCCTACAGTATATGTGGTGTCTACAGTATATATGGTGTCTATACAGTATATGTGGTGTCTACAGTATATGTGGTGTCTACAGTATATGTGGTGTCTACAGTATATGCCTAATGTACTACATTTGTGTTCTATATATGCAACAATTCTCTGAGCATTTCCTGGCATTTTTCAGACTACAACATCAATCCATTCATCTTTCCTTGTGACAATATTGTCTACCAAAGAAAAGAAACACCATCTGCATA
>NC_140166.1:212054976-212062476 GCF_963971535.1 Notolepis coatsorum
GCCAGTGGTATAACTACACTATAATAACCTACCTAATCAATCTACCTACAGAAAAAGGGTTCAGAAGTAATTCTACCCTCTGGATGTTTAATCGCAGGCATTTTCTCACTCTGTTATATGCTGGTGTGTTTACTTCTTTTTCCTAAAGGGTGTATTTGTTATCCTGTAATAGCTTTTGCGTTTTTCTTTTTTCCTTTCTCATCCTTTTTTGAGTTTGGGAAGCAGCAAAGGTCTGTAAACAAAAAGATTTAGTAGCTACTTTCGGAGCCAAAAAAAAAAAAAAAAAACGCCATTATCTTGCCACGGGCATGACGGATCATTAAAGACCCCGGCCTCTGTAGGGAGCCACCGCCAGTCGGACCCGCCGCCAGAGTCCCATTCCGGGCCCCGAGTCGCAGTTAGAAAATGCTGACTAACGGTATATTACTAGGATGTGTAGAGAGAGTCCCTGCTGAACACTGTTAATGTCGGCCCTTCTGTTGGAAGCAGCTCGCTGCATCAGACTGGCTGTTTGGAACCGGCCCTGAGGAGGACGCAGGCGGGAACATAGAGACCATCTGATTTGCAACAACCAGGAACACCTGCCCTCGTTTGGCCCCAGCGGAAGTGTATGTGTGTGTGTGTGTGTGTTTGTGTGTGTGTGTGTGTGTGTGTGTGTGTGTGTGTGTGTGTGTGTGTGTGTGTGTGTGTGTGTGTGTGTGTGTGTGTGTGTGTGTGTGTGTGTGTGTGTGTGTGTGTGTGTGTGTGTGTGTGTGTGTGTGTGTGTGTGTGTGTGTGTGTGTGTGTGTGTGTGTCTGCGCGTGCGTTCTTGTGCACAAATAATACATACAAAATGCTGTATTGTACGTGTGAGCGTGTTTGTGTTATGCTATTGCAGGCGCGCTTCCACGCTTGTGTTGCATCCATGTGTGTACACTGTGTGTGTGTGTGTGTGTGTGTATACACTGTGGAATGTGTGCGTGTGTGTGTGTGTGTTTTGTGCACATACCTAGACACAGATCGGTGCAGTGTACAGTACTAGTTTGTTTGTGCTGCTGCTGCTCAGACTGGAAGGTTTTAATAGCTGCCAGCCAGACAGGTTGAAGTAAGAACCTTGTTAGCCCTGTTAGCCCTGTTAGCCCTGTTAGCCCTGTTAGCCCTGTTAGCCCTGTTAGCCCTGTTAGCCTTGTTAGCCCTGTTAGCCCTGTTAGCCCTGTTAGCCCTGTTAGCCCTGTTAGCCTTGTTAGCCTTGTTAGCCCTGTTAGCCTGTTAGCCCTGTTAGCCCTGTTAGCCCTGTTAGCCTTGTTAGCCCTGTTAGCTCTGCTAGCCCCGCTAGCCACATTAGCTTCATTAGCTAGTCACAGCGACAGATGCCTTGCTTCAAACCAACCACAGGGGTCTTCTCCTCGGCCCCTAACTCCCAGTGGCTCCTATAGGCGCCTCGCTCCCTCAGGCATGTGCCTAGCCTAGATAGGAGCTGTTTAGTGGAACACAGATCATTCCTGCATGCGAGATGGCGCCTGTCTTAAAAAAGGGGCATTTCAATGATTTTGAAGCTGAATCCTATTCTAGTTCTGTTGTGATGATGAGACATGAGACGTACAGAGGTGTTCTGTCGTGATGAGGCCATGTGATAATGAGACATGAGACGTACAGAGGTGTTCTGTCGCGTTGTTACGCCACCTGGTGGAGAGCAGAGCTTGCAGTGAACCTCAGAACCTTTCTAAACTGTTTCTTCGGCTTTCCAACAGTTGAGGAAATGGTGTCTGCGGTTCACTAGAGGTTATATTCACCAGAGGTTATATTCACTAGAGGTTCAGTTCACTTGATGTTCTGTTCACTAGAGGTCTGCTCTTCGCCAGGTGAGGTTCTGGGGGGGGGGGGGGGGGGGGGGCAAAGTGGCAGATCTCTCGAAGACGCAAAGCGTCCTCGCAACGGAGACATGTGCCTTTCAGTCTGCTGTGTCTTTTAGAGAAATGGGAAAAATTATGTTAATATTCTCTCTCTCTCTCTCTCTCTCTCTCTCTCTCTCTCTCTCTCTCTCTCTCTCTCTCTCTCTCTCTCTCTCTCTCTCTCTCCAGGGTCGCCACGTTAAGACAGGGCAGCTGGCAGCCATCAAGGTCATGGATGTCACCGGGGTAAGGCAAACACACACACACACGCACGCACACACACACACACACACACACACACACACACACACACACACACACACACACACACACACACACACACTCATCATATCATCTCAAGTGATGATACCGCTGTAGTCCATGTCATCTAATTATGAGCGATGAGTCGGTGTGTCTGTGTGTGAGTGTGTGATCTGTCGGGGAGGAGGGGCCTATCTATCGCCATGGTGATGATGGGTAGCGGGACGGCAGTGCGATCTCGGGCAGGAGGGAACCTCAGCTATTATTATTAGACCGTTGTCCCAACGCTGCCGGCAGGAACTGAGAACAATGATAGTTACTGTATCTATGAATGAAGTGACAACAAGGACATGGACACCAAACAAATACGTCACACGATATATATATATATATATTTATTTATTTATTTAACCTTTTATTTAACCAGGCAAATTCTTATTTACAATGACGGCCTACCCTCGAAGGGTAACAGGGAAAGGGGACAGAAATAAATAAATAAATAAAATAGAAAAGAGACATTTAATAAAATTTCATTTAATTTAGTTGTTTAGCTGACACTAAAAGTCCAAAGCGACTTACGAGTTCTGTACGACAAGTGAGCAGGAAGGATACAACTTTTTCAGCTGAGTAACAATGTTCATCAAACTTTCTGTGTGGAGTTTGCATGTTCTCCCCGTGCTCGCAAGGGTCCCCCCCCCCCCCCGATAAGAGAAACCCAATGGAAAAAAAACATGCAAAAACAACAGATCGCTAACGCTGTCACGTCCGTGACGAAGACGGGCAGGAGCACTTGGATGGTCCCCTCGTCTGCTCCTGGCTGCCCTGGGGGGAAGGACGACGGATGGGTTAAGCACAGAGGAGTATCGCATCGGCGATCCTACAAGACAATGCATGCGTGTGTGTTCCGGTGTGTGTGTGTGTGTGTTCCGGTGTGTGTGTGTGTGTGTTCCGGTGTGTGTGTGTTCCGGTGTGTGTGTGTGTGTGTTCCGGTGTGTGCCGCTAAACATTGAGTGTCGTTGCATGCCAATTAAAGACCTCTGCGACAGGTCCTGCATTATTATTATTATTATTATTATATTATTATTATTATTATTATTATTATTATTATTATTATTATTATTATTATTATTATTATTATTATTATTATTATTATTATTATTATTATTATTATTATTATTATTATTATTATTATTATTATTATTATTATTATTCATCAAACAGTGTTGAAACTTGGGTGCTGCAGTGTTGAGTGTATAGTAGTAGACAGTGACACATATTAGTATAGTAGGTAGTAGGGGTGTAACGGTACGTGTATTCGTCCCGCGAATTTACGATACGGCCGTCACGGTGCGGTATGTGCAGCCATACGACGAATACACCCCACAGCGCAAACACACAAGTCGCACATGCAGGCACTCGCGAGGTCCGTGCGAGAACAGCGCGCGGCACACCGAGTCCCCGACTTCAGTTCAGCGAAAGTGCACGGAGAAAGGCACATTTACATTGGAACAGCTGCAGGGTCATTAAAATTTTACAGTTTTCTTTCGTTTTCTTGTTCGCCCAATAACGTTAACCAAATGAAACCAATGGAAAGAAACACACACGCGTCGCCGACACACACACACGCGCCAACAAACACATCAACATTCTCCCCCGCCGGACTCACAGGCACAATCAAATAAAAAAAAGAAACATACTTTTCCGGACAGATCATCTGTGTTTAAATCCAAATAATCCTCTGCCATTGTTGTAACATGTCATCTGTTCTCTAGTATTCAGTCTCGTCGTGAAGTTAAATTCTCTCTAGAAGTGAAACTGATACTTAGCAAGGATAAGTTGTTAAAGGGGCAGTAGGCAAGTGGATGCCTGAACACAGAATGACACCAGTATCACTGACTCAAAGGCGCTAAAAACAAGATTACAAACATCACAAAACAAACTGGTCAGACTACTGCTTGACCTTACTCCTAGAACCCACCTCACCCCTGCCCACTTTGACAACCTAGGATGGCTTAGAGTAGATGACAGAGTACAGCAACTTGCAATGGGCCTGGTCTACAAGATACACTATACGACTAAGGTACCCATGTACATGTCAAAATACTTCCCAAAAGTCAGTGAATACCACCATCACAACACCAGAGGGAGCTCAACAAATCATGTTAAACCCAGATTCGGCTCAAACAAGGGACTAAACACGTTTCGCAATTATGCCACATCAATGTGGAACGCCCTACCCAAAGCTGTAAAGGAATGTGAATTCCTACCCACATTCAAAACCGCTCTTAAAGAGCACCTACGGGAGGCTGCAATTCGAAACTGGCCACCGTAAATGTCCAAACCCCCCCACCCCCACCTAATAGACAGTCCCCTCCCCTCTGTATGTATATATTCTCTCCCCACCGTATGTATTTTTCTCTCCCACCCACCCACCCCCTCCTAATGTACAGTCTCCTCCTCATCATATGTATATACTCTCTGTCAGGATCTATGGGTAACAGTACTGTATATTTGCACATCATACAGGTCACAAATGTAACAGTACAATATACCTGTATGTCATGTATGTCCCTATGCCATAAATGTCATGATGTCATATATGTTTTGTATGTCATAAATGTCACTATGAATTGAAAATGGGGGACCCTGATGTAAACAAGACAAACGTCTTTCTCTGGTCTGCATCCCCTGCAATATGAGAAAAATAAACAGTGTAAACTATATAATTACCTCTTAATATAAAAATATGAGGTTTACCACAGGTTTGAGTGACAAAAATTTTTTTTAAATGAAAAAATAATAATAATAAATAAAAATATTATAATTTTTTTTCTTTTTTTTTTATGGAAGAGCCACACATTGACGGGCAAAGAGCCACATGCGGCTCGTGAGCCATGGGTTGGCCACCCCTGAGCTAGACGCTCGCAAAGTTCTGTGACTTTCCACATATATATATCCATAAATATATGTGGAATAACGTTCTAATTACATTTTCCTGAAGTCATTTAGAAATTTCAGAAACCGTGCCAGATAAAACGGGTACTTTTAGGAAAAGTCATTGAGTGACAGAGCTGGAGCTCGACCGAGTGACGAGGATACATTTATTGAAAATGCCTAGGGGTCATGTGACCCCTTGTCGGCTGTGCTAGTGTTAACACGTGTGTGTATTGAGCCGTACTGTATTGTACCCATTCTGCAATCTGTTAAATAAACTGTTCATTCATTTCATTCATTCATTAATTAGTGGAAGAGTGCAAGATAATAGAAGACAGTAAGAATGTTCGTTAGACGATACATACATCACAGAGGTAAGGTAAGGGAAATAATTAAAACCCACACCAAACAACCAAATATAATTATATATAATCACAAGGTATGTAAGACATGAAGCAGAACAGACTGGGTGACAGTTGCAGGTGTGTGTAAACAACTCTGTGATAAAGTCCTTAAAAGTAGTGAAGGGGATCAATTTGCATCTCGCTCCAACTGCTGGGAGCAGCAAATTGGAAGGAGGATTGACAGACGAAAGTGTTGAACACGAGGAACATCTAGCGAGATATGGTGAGCAGCTCTGGTGTTATAGAGATATGGTGAGCAGCTCTGGTGTTATAGAGATATGGTGAGCAGCTCTGGTGTTATAGAGATATGGTGAACAGCTCTGGTGTTATAGAGATATGGTGAGCAGCTCTGGTGTTATAGAGATATGGTGAGCAGCTCTGGTGTTATAGAGATATGGTGAGCAGCTCTGGTGTTATAGAGATATGGTGAGCAGCTCTGGTGTTATAGAGATATGGTGAGCAGCTCTGGTGTTATAGAGATATGGTGAACAGCTCTGGTGTTATAGAGATATGGTGAGCAGCTCTGGTGTTATAGAGATATGGTGAGCAGCTCTGGTGTTATAGAGATATGGTGAACAGCTCTGGTGTTATAGAGATATGGTGAGCAGCTCTGGTGTTATAGAGATATGGTGAGCAGCTCTGGTGTTATAGAGATATGGTGAGCAGCTCTGGTGTTATAGAGATATGGTGAGCAGCTCTGGTGTTATAGAGATATGGTGAGCAGCTCTGGTGTTATAGAGATACGGTGAACAGCTCTGGTGTTATAGAGATATGGTGAGCAGCTCTGGTGTTATAGAGATATGGTGAGCAGCTCTGGTGTTATAGAGATATGGTGAGCAGCTCTGGTGTTATAGAGATATGGTGAGCAGCTCTGGTGTTATAGAGATATGGTGAGCAGCTCTGGTGTTATAGAGATATGGTGAGCAGCTCTGGTGTTATAGAGATATGGTGAGCAGCTCTGGTGTTATAGAGATATGGTGAGCAGCTCTGGTGTTATAGAGATATGGTGAGCAGCTCTGGTGTTATAGAGATATGGTGAACAGCTCTGGTGTTATAGAGATATGGTGAGCAGCTCTGGTGTTATAGAGATATGGTGAGCAGCTCTGGTGTTATAGAAATATGGTGAGCAGCTCTGGTGTTATAGAGATATGGTGAACAGCTCTGGTGTTATAGAGATATGGTGAGCAGCTCTGGTGTTATAGAGATATGGTGAGCAGCTCTGGTGTTATAGAGATATGGTGAACAGCTCTGGTGTTATAGAAATATGGTGAGCAGCTCTGGTGTTATAGAGATATGGTGAGCAGCTCTGGTGTTATAGGGAATAGATGACAATTTTAACAAGTCTATCAAATAAGGAGGGATCAGACCAAGGAGGGTTTGGTAAATGAGTGTGAGCCAATTCATTGGTAAATGAATGTACAAACAAATTAACTAAATTCATTAATTAATTAACACTTTGATCGCCGGGGTTAAATTCATAATTTACCATCCCTCGCCAGCCCTATTTAACATGGAGAAGTTCCCCTTCTTTGCAGGGCTATAACTTTTTAAATTGTATTGCTAAATTGACATTACCATGGCCCATTCAAAGTCCTATATCTATTGTTCAGGGTGTAGCAACGTTATACTTTTTCATTCACATATTCATACTAAAATACGGTCTAAAGTATAAGTATGTTTTTATCGTTTTCTGCAGCTTTCTCCAGAACGTGATTTATAGCCCTAAATGCATTATATTGATGATTGTATACAGTTCGATAGCAATCGGCGCGAGATAAAAAATTTCAACTGCACGTACTTCTAGAAGTTACTACGTATGATCTGATGTTGACCGGATGAGCGGGGGGTCGTTTATAATTCCGTGGGCAACGTTATATCATTCATCTAGTGTGGGTGATATGATCATTAGAGCAGTTAGTATAGAAGACATTAAAAAATAACGCTGAAACTCACCGTAGCTTCCTCTCGCCGTTGGGAGATGAGCGTGGAACAGAATTTTTTCTATTATGGGATGTAGAAATACCCGATCC
>NC_140166.1:212067476-212069976 GCF_963971535.1 Notolepis coatsorum
CTCAGTGTGAAGCAGAGAGAGGGGTCTCTCTCCCAGTCTCAGTGTGAAGCAGAGAGAGGGGTCTCTCTCCCAGTCTCAGTGTGAAGCAGAGCGGGGGGTCTCTCTCCTTGTCTCAGTGTGAAGCAGAGAGAGGGGTCTCTCTCCCTGTCTCAGTGTGAAGCAGAGAGAGGGGTCTCTCTCCCAGTCTCAGTGTGAAGCAGAGAGAGGGGTCTCTCTCCCAGTCTCAGTGTGAAGCAGAGAGAGGGGTCTCTCTCCCAGTCTCAGTGTGAAGCAGAGAGAGGGGTCTCTCTCCCAGTCTCAGTGTGAAGCAGAGAGAGGGGTCTCTCTCCCAGTCTCTCAGTGTGAAGCAGAGAGAGGGGTCTCTCTCCCAGTCTCAGTGTGAAGCAGAGAGAGGGGTCTCTCTCCCAGTCTCCAGTGTGAAGCAGAGAGAGGGGTCTCTCTCCCAGTCTCAGTGTGAAGCAGAGAGAGGGGTCTCTCTCCCAGTCTCTCAGTGTGAAGCAGAGAGATGGGTCTCTCTCCCAGTCTCAGTGTGAAGCAGAGAGAGGGGTCTCTCTCCCAATCTCAGTGTGAAGCAGAGAGAGGGGTCTCTCTCCCAGTCTCAGTGTGAAGCAGAGAGAGGGGTCTCTCTCCCAGTCTCAGTGTGAAGCAGAGAGAGGGGTCTCTCTCCCAGTCTCAGTGTGAAGCAGAGAGAGGGGTCTCTCTCCCTGTCTCAGTGTGAAGCAGAGAGAGGGGTCTCTCTCCCAGTCTCAGTGTGAAGCAGAGAGAGGGGTCTCTCTCCCTGTCTCAGTGTGAAGCAGAGAGAGGGGTCTCTCTCCCAGTCTCAGTGTGAAGCAGAGAGAGGGGTCTCTCTCCCAGTCTCAGTGTGAAGCAGAGAGAGGGGTCTCTCTCCCAGTCTCAGTGTGAAGCAGAGAGAGGGGTCTCTCTCCCAGTCTCAGTGTGAAGCAGAGAGGGGTCTCTCTCTCTGTCTCAGTGTGAAGCAGAGAGAGGGGTCTCTCTCCCAGTCTCAGTGTGAAGCAGAGAGAGGGGTCTCTCTCCCAGTCTCAGTGTGAAGCAGAGAGAGGGGTCTCTCTCCCAGTCTCAGTGTGAAGCAGAGAGAGGGGTCTCTCTCCCAGTCTCAGTGTGAAGCAGAGAGAGGGGTCTCTCTCCCTGTCTCAGTGTGAAGCAGAGATAGGGGTCTCTCTCCCAGTCTCAGTGTGAAGCAGAGAGAGGGGTCTCTCTCCCTGTCTCAGTGTGAAGCAGAGAGAGGGGTCTCTCTCCCAGTCTCAGTGTGAAGCAGAGAGAGGGGTCTCTCTCCCAGTCTCAGTGTGAAGCAGAGAGAGGGGTCTCTCTCCCAGTCTCTCAGTGTGAAGCAGAGAGAGGGGTCTCTCTCCCAGTCTCAGTGTGAAGCAGAGAGAGGGGTCTCTCTCCCAGTCTCCAGTGTGAAGCAGAGAGAGGGGTCTCTCTCCCAGTCTCAGTGTGAAGCAGAGAGAGGGGTCTCTCTCCCTGTCTCAGTGTGAAGCAGAGAGAGGGGTCTCTCTCCCAGTCTCAGTGTGAAGCAGAGAGAGGGGTCTCTCTCCCAGTCTCAGTGTGAAGCAGAGCGGGGGGTCTCTCTCCTTGTCTCAGTGTGAAGCAGAGAGAGGGGTCTCTCTCCCTGTCTCAGTGTGAAGCAGAGAGAGGGGTCTCTCTCCCAGTCTCAGTGTGAAGCAGAGAGAGGGGTCTCTCTCCCAGTCTCAGTGTGAAGCAGAGAGAGGGGTCTCTCCCAGTCTCAGTGTGAAGCAGAGAGAGGGGTCTCTCTCCCAGTCTCAGTGTGAAGCAGAGAGAGGGGTCTCTCTCCCAGTCTCTCAGTGTGAAGCAGAGAGAGGGGTCTCTCTCCCAGTCTCAGTGTGAAGCAGAGAGAGGGGTCTCTCTCCCAGTCTCCAGTGTGAAGCAGAGAGAGGGGTCTCTCTCCCAGTCTCAGTGTGAAGCAGAGAGAGGGGTCTCTCTCCCAGTCTCTCAGTGTGAAGCAGAGAGATGGGTCTCTCTCCAGTCTCAGTGTGAAGCAGAGAGAGGGGTCTCTCTCCCAATCTCAGTGTGAAGCAGAGAGAGGGGTCTCTCTCCCAGTCTCAGTGTGAAGCAGAGAGAGGGGTCTCTCTCCCAGTCTCAGTGTGAAGCAGAGAGAGGGGTCTCTCTCCCAGTCTCAGTGTGAAGCAGAGAGAGGGGTCTCTCTCCCTGTCTCAGTGTGAAGCAGAGAGAGGGGTCTCTCTCCCAGTCTCAGTGTGAAGCAGAGAGAGGGGTCTCTCTCCCTGTCTCAGTGTGAAGCAGAGAGAGGGGTCTCTCTCCCAGTCTCAGTGTGAAGCAGAGAGAGGGGTCTCTCTCCCAGTCTCAGTGTGAAGCAGAGAGAGGGGTCTCTCTCCCAGTCTCAGTGTGAAGCAGAGAGAGGGGTCTCTCTCCCAGTCTCAGTGTGAAGCAGAGAGGGGTCTCTCTCTCTGTCTCAGTGTGAAGCAGAGAGAGGGGTCTCTCTCCCAGTCTCAGTGTGAAGCAG
>NC_140166.1:212083963-212113857 GCF_963971535.1 Notolepis coatsorum
TACTTGGCAATAAAGACCTTTCTGATTCGGAATCTGATTCTGATCTTTCTCTCCACTGTAGGCGACACTATCTGATAAAAACATGCCTTCCAAAGATCTGGGCCCTATGCACATGATTGTGATGAGTTATGCTTGTGGATGAGCCATTAGAAGCTCTTTAACAGACGAGTGAGTTTACCTGCCCAGGAGAAATAGAACAAGCTCTCCATCACTTTCCGAAGATGTACGCGCAACCAATATTTTCCACAGATCCCGGAGGTTTAAACTGAATTAAAAATAACTAAATAAATATAAATGATTTCCCAGCCTCTGATCGGCAGGTGGTGTTGCACATTGCATGTACCTTTCCTGACGAGGAACGCCACAGCGGTCTTAATTTTCCGACGCGACCCTGGGAACGCCACTTGGCAGGCCCAAAACATCTGATTGGCCAAAAACATCAGCTCCCTGCTTCAATAATCAATCAGAGGTTTTTGGCCTCCCAAGTGGTGTTCCCTGGATCTCATCTGAAGACTAAGACCACCGTGTAGACATGTGGTAGTCTCCGGACCGACAGAGGACAGTGCAACGACCAGGACGAGTGATACACACATGGGGGAATTGGCATAACTACTAAAATGGGAGAAAGAAAGTAACACATCTACATGTAAAGGATGAGGAGTTTAATTTATACAGCTTCATAAGCTTAAATACGGACACACAACATTTCTCACGTCATAAATCCTCCTCTGTCCCTGCTCCCTGGTGTAGGACAGTGTTCCAGATGGCGTGCAGTTTGTTGTTAAGGAAAGGAAGCGTTTTAAGATGGAGATGCTGCTGGAACTGTTGTTTAGTGTGTTTCCACTGGTTACGGGTTGCTGCTTCAACTAACACGCGCATGGGCAGATAGAAACATACAGCTACCGATGCATGCACCCACGCACACCCGCACACACACACACGCGCGCACGCACGCACGCACACACACACACACACACACACACACACACACACACACACACACACACACACACACACACACCCGCACACACACACACACGAGCGCGCGCGCACGCACACACACACACACACACGCACGCACGCACGCACGCACGCACGCACGCACGCACGCACGCACGAACGCACACACACACACACACACACACACACACACACACACACACACACACACACACACACACACACACACACACACACACACACACACACACACACACACACACACACACACACACACACACACACACACACACACACACACACACACACACACACACACACACACACACACACACACATTGTCAGTTATGCAGATGCTACTGGAACTGACTGGATAACAGATTGGTTACTCTCTACAGAGTCGTTCTTCGAATCTAGTGAACATGTTGTCTTGTCTGTATGATGCTGCGATCAACTAGGGAGACGGGCGTGTGTGTGCGTGTGTGTGCGTGTGTGTGTGTGTGTGCGTATGTGTGTGTATGAGAGGCAACGAGAGAATGGACCTCATGCACCAACATTCTCGTAAGTTTCCTCGCAAATAACCGTGTAGGAAGTTCGTAAGAGAAAACCGATGGAGTCATCAACGCGTGGAGAGGTGCTCTTAAAGGAACACTCCAACATTTTGGGAAATTAGCTTATTTGCCATCTACCATGGTGTTAGACAAGAAGATACATACCTTTTTCTTCTCTGTGCATGCAGTAGGAGTATAGGAAGACGTTGGGAACTAGGCTAATGGAGGAACCTACTTCCAGTGACTGACGCTAAGCTAGGCTAACGGTGCGTGTCTTCCTACTCCTACTGCATGCACAGAGAAGAAAAAAGGTATGTATCTTCTTGTCTAACTCCAGGGTAGATGGCAAATAAGCTAATTTCCCAAAATGTTGGAGTTTTCCTTTAAGTTGCCGAAATTATCGCAGCTCCGAACTCCTTGAATGAAGTACGTAACTCATTCATAAACTGGAAGCGTGTTCTCGTACACCTGAATTTGCATACAGACACACCCGCCAGCTCCTTATAAGGCGAAGGACCATGTGCAAAACGGAAGCGAGAGGCTCAACATTGCATCTGTGCTGTGCTGACCCCCATATTCAACAGGTAGCGCGGAAGTGATTTGCAACTGATCAAAATTAGATTAGATTCAAATGTATTGTCATCATACAGCACAAGTGACAGAGCCTTCAGCGTGGCATCCCCTACCCTCTGGAACTCTCTCCCCCCTGAAATCTGCAACGCCCCAACCCTGGAAAGAAGCATTTCATACAAAAGTATCCTGTATTTCTGTATGACAACTAATAAAGAAACTTGAACTTGAAACTTGGACACCTTCAAAACTGCTCTCAAAACACACCTTTTCACCAAGGCTTTCCCCATTAGTTAGTTTAGATTAGATTAGGTTCATTATCCCTTACCTACCCTCACCCACCCCCCTTTTCCCCTATTGCCCCCTTTCCCTAGCCCTCTTGATTGTGAAGTGACCTTGGGTTTCCTGAAAGGCGCTACAGAAATTTGATTTATTATTTATTATTATTATTATTATTATTATTATTATTATTATTATTATTATTATTATTATTATTATTATTATTATTATTATTATTATTATTATTATTATTATTATTATTATTATTATTATTATTATTATTATTATTAAGTACAATACAACGAAAATAAGTTTGGCATCTAACCAGAATACAAATGTAACAGTAAAGTGCAATAGTAACATACAATGCACAGGTGATTAAACTGGGTATAAAATATATAAATACTACTACTATTTAAGTATTTATTTAGTATTTAGTAATAGTGCTCATCAGATGCATGTACAGAGTTGTAGTATTAATGTACAGTGATACAGGTATAAAGACACTATAGTAGTAGAACTGTAGAACATGACATCTCAGCCCGACCATCCACCAGCGCTGCCCCATCCACCAGTGCTGCCCCCTCACCCCGACCGCCCACCAGCGCTGCATCCCCTCCACCAGCAGTGCCCTTTAGCCCGACCATCCACCAGCGCTGCCCCCCCTCCACCAGCAGTGCCCTTCAGCCCGACCGCCCACCAGCGCTGCATCCCCTCCACCAGCAGTGCCCTTCAGCCCGACCATCCACCAGCGCTGCCCCCCCTCCACCAGCAGTGCCCTTCAGCCCGACCGCCCACCAGCGCTGCATCCCCTCCACCAGCAGTGCCCTTCAGCCCGACCATCCACCAGCGCTGCATCCCCTCCACCAGCAGTGCCCTTCAGCCCGACCATCCACCAGTGCTGCATCCCCTCCACCAGCAGTGCCCTTCAGCCCGACCATCCACCAGCGCTGCCCCCCCTCCACCAGCAGTGCCCTTCAGCCCGACCATCCACCAGCGCTGCATCCCCTCCACCAGCAGTGCCCTTCAGCCCGACCATCCACCAGTGCTGCCCCCCCCTCCACCAGCAGTGCCCTTCAGCCCGACCATCCACCAGCGCTGCCCCCCCTCCACCAGCAGTGCCCTTCAGCCCGACCATCCACCAGCGCTGCCCCTCCCCCCTCCACCAGCAGTGCCCTTCAGCCCGACCATCCACCAGCGCTGCATCCCCTCCACCAGCAGTGCCCTTCAGCCCGACCATCCACCAGTGCTGCCCCCCCCTCCACCAGCAGTGCCCTTCAGCCCGACCATCCACCAGCGCTGCCCCCCCTCCACCAGCAGTGCCCTTCAGCCCGACCATCCACCAGCGCTGCCCCCCCTCCACCAGCAGTGCCCTTCAGCCCGACCATCCACCAGCGCTGCCCCCCCTCCACCAGCAGTGCCCTTCAGCCCGACCATCCACCAGCGCTGCCCCCCCCCCCTCCACCAGCAGTGCCCTTCAGCCCGACCGCCCACCAGCGCTGCATCCCCTCCACCAGCAGTGCCCTTCAGCCCGACCATCCACCAGCGCTGCCCCCCCTCCACCAGCAGTGCCCTTCAGCCCGACCATCCACCAGCGCTGCATCCCCTCCACCAGCAGTGCCCTTCAGCCCGACCATCCACCAGCGCTGCCCCTCCCCTCCACCAGCAGTGCCCTTCAGCCCGACCATCCACCAGCGCTGCATCCCCTCCACCAGCAGTGCCCTTCAGCCCGACCATCCACCAGCGCTGCCCCCCCTCCACCAGCAGTGCCCTTCAGCCCGACCATCCACCAGCGCTGCATCCCCTCCACCAGCAGTGCCCTTCAGCCCGACCATCCACCAGCGCTGCCCCCCCTCCACCAGCAGTGCCCTTCAGCCCGACCATCCACCAGCGCTGCATCCCCTCCACCAGCAGTGCCCTTCAGCCCGACCATCCACCAGTGCTGCCCCCCCCTCCACCAGCAGTGCCCTTCAGCCCGACCATCCACCAGCGCTGCCCCCCCTCCACCAGCAGTGCCCTTCAGCCCGACCATCCACCAGCGCTGCCCCTCCCCCCTCCACCAGCAGTGCCCTTCAGCCCGACCATCCACCAGCGCTGCATCCCCTCCACCAGCAGTGCCCTTCAGCCCGACCATCCACCAGTGCTGCCCCCCCCTCCACCAGCAGTGCCCTTCAGCCCGACCATCCACCAGCGCTGCCCCCCCTCCACCAGCAGTGCCCTTCAGCCCGACCATCCACCAGCGCTGCCCCCCCTCCACCAGCAGTGCCCTTCAGCCCGACCATCCACCAGCGCTGCCCCCCCTCCACCAGCAGTGCCCTTCAGCCCGACCATCCACCAGCGCTGCCCCCCCCCCTCCACCAGCAGTGCCCTTCAGCCCGACCGCCCACCAGCGCTGCATCCCCTCCACCAGCAGTGCCCTTCAGCCCGACCATCCACCAGCGCTGCCCCCCCTCCACCAGCAGTGCCCTTCAGCCCGACCATCCACCAGCGCTGCATCCCCTCCACCAGCAGTGCCCTTCAGCCCGACCATCCACCAGCGCTGCCCCTCCCCTCCACCAGCAGTGCCCTTCAGCCCGACCATCCACCAGCGCTGCATCCCCTCCACCAGCAGTGCCCTTCAGCCCGACCATCCACCAGCGCTGCCCCCCCTCCACCAGCAGTGCCCTTCAGCCCGACCATCCACCAGCGCTGCATCCCCTCCACCAGCAGTGCCCTTCAGCCCGACCATCCACCAGCGCTGCCCCCCCTCCACCAGCAGTGCCCTTCAGCCCGACCATCCACCAGCGCTGCATCCCCTCCACCAGCAGTGCCCTTCAGCCCGACCATCCACCAGTGCTGCCCCCCCCTCCACCAGCAGTGCCCTTCAGCCCGACCATCCACCAGCGCTGCCCCCCCTCCACCAGCAGTGCCCTTCAGCCCGACCATCCACCAGCGCTGCCCCTCCCCTCCACCAGCAGTGCCCTTCAGCCCGACCATCCACCAGCGCTGCCCCCCCCCCCTCCACCAGCAGTGCCCTTCAGCCCGACCATCCACCAGCGCTGCCCCCCCCCCCCTCCACCAGCGCTGCCCCTCGGCCCAACCATCCACCAGCGGTGCCAGGATCCACAGCTGTTACTATTGTCCACGAGTAAAAAGTTACCAAGTTTTGCAGTGGCCTCATAGCCCTCTCCAGAGTAGAAGTTATGGAGTCCAGTAGAGTCAACAAAAGTACAGTGTAGCTGTCCCCCGTCCACCAGCACTGCCCCTCATCCACCAGCGGTGCCCCTCAGCCCGACCGTCCACCAGCACTGCCCCTCATCCACCAGCGCTGCCCCTCATCCACCAGCGCTGCCCCACATCCACCAGCGCTGCCCCTCATCCACCAGCGGTGCCCCTCAGCCCGACCGCCCACCAGCGCTGCCCCCCATCCACCAGCACTGCCCCTCATCCACCAACGCTGCCCCTCATCCACCAGCGCTGCCCCACATCCACCAGCACTGCCCCTCATCCACCAGCGCTGCCCCACATCCACCAGCGCTGCCCCACATCCACCAGCGCTGCCCCACATCCACCAGCACTGCCCCTCATCCACCAGCGCTGCCCCACATCCACCAGCACTGCCCCACATCCACCAGCACTGCCCCTCATCCACCAGCGCTGCCCCACATCCACCAGCGCTGCCCCTCACCCTGACCGTCGACCTGCGCTGCCCCACATCCACCAGCGCTGCCCCTCACCCCGACCGTCCACCAGCGCTGCCCCACATCCACCAGCGCTGCCCCACATCCACCAGCGCTGCCCCTCAGCCCGACCGTCCACCAGCGCTGCCCCACATCCACCAGCGCTGCCCCTCAGCCCGACCGTCCACCTGCGCTGCCCCTCATCCACCAGCGCTGCCCCACATCCACCAGCGCTGCCCCACAGCCCGACCATCCACCAGCGCTGCCCCATCCACCAGTGCTGCCCCTCACCCCGACCGCCCACCAGCGCTGCATCCCCTCCACCAGCAGTGCCCTTCAGCCCGACCATCCACCAGCGCTGCCCCCCCTCCACCAGCAGTGCCCTTCAGCCCGACCATCCACCAGCGCTGCCCCCCCTCCACCAGCAGTGCCCTTCAGCCCGACCATCCACCAGCGCTGCCCCTCCCCTCCACCAGCAGTGCCCTTCAGCCCGACCATCCACCAGCGCTGCATCCCCTCCACCAGCAGTGCCCTTCAGCCCGACCATCCACCAGCGCTGCCCCTCCCCTCCACCAGCAGTGCCCTTCAGCCCGACCATCCACCAGCGCTGCATCCCCTCCACCAGCAGTGCCCTTCAGCCCGACCGCCCACCAGCGCTGCATCCCCTCCACCAGCAGTGCCCTTCAGCCCGACCATCCACCAGCGCTGCCCCCCCTCCACCAGCAGTGCCCTTCAGCCCGACCATCCACCAGCGCTGCATCCCCTCCACCAGCAGTGCCCTTCAGCCCGACCATCCACCAGTGCTGCCCCCCCCTCCACCAGCAGTGCCCTTCAGCCCGACCATCCACCAGTGCTGCCCCCCCCTCCACCAGCAGTGCCCTTCAGCCCGACCATCCACCAGTGCTGCCCCCCCCTCCACCAGCAGTGCCCTTCAGCCCGACCATCCACCAGCGCTGCCCCCCCTCCACCAGCAGTGCCCTTCAGCCCGACCATCCACCAGCGCTGCCCCCCCTCCACCAGCAGTGCCCTTCAGCCCGACCATCCACCAGTGCTGCCCCTCCCCTCCACCAGCAGTGCCCTTCAGCCCGACCATCCACCAGCGCTGCCCCCCCCCCCTCCACCAGCAGTGCCCTTCAGCCCGACCATCCACCAGCGCTGCCCCCCCTCCACCAGCAGTGCCCTTCAGCCCGACCATCCACCAGCGCTGCCCCCCCCCCCTCCACCAGCGCTGCCCCTCGGCCCAACCATCCACCAGCGGTGCCAGGATCCACAGCTGTTACTATTGTCCACGAGTAAAAAGTTACCAAGTTTTGCAGTGGCCTCATAGCCCTCTCCAGAGTAGAAGTTATGGAGTCCAGTAGAGTCAACAAAAGTACAGTGTAGCTGTCCCCCGTCCACCAGCACTGCCCCTCATCCACCAGCGGTGCCCCTCAGCCCGACCGTCCACCAGCACTGCCCCTCATCCACCAGCGCTGCCCCTCATCCACCAGCGCTGCCCCACATCCACCAGCGCTGCCCCTCATCCACCAGCGGTGCCCCTCAGCCCGACCGCCCACCAGCGCTGCCCCCCATCCACCAGCACTGCCCCTCATCCACCAACGCTGCCCCTCATCCACCAGCGCTGCCCCACATCCACCAGCACTGCCCCTCATCCACCAGCGCTGCCCCTCATCCACCAGCGCTGCCCCACATCCACCAGCACTGCCCCTCATCCACCAGCGCTGCCCCACATCCACCAGCACTGCCCCTCATCCACCAGCGCTGCCCCTCATCCACCAGCGCTGCCCCACATCCACCAGCACTGCCCCTCATCCACCAGCGCTGCCCCACATCCACCAGCGCTGCCCCACATCCACCAGCGCTGCCCCACATCCACCAGCACTGCCCCTCATCCACCAGCGCTGCCCCACATCCACCAGCACTGCCCCACATCCACCAGCGCTGCCCCACATCCACCAGCACTGCCCCTCATCCACCAGCGCTGCCCCACATCCACCAGCGCTGCCCCACATCCACCAGCGCTGCCCCACATCCACCAGCGCTGCCCCACATCCACCAGCACTGCCCCACATCCACGAGCGCTGCCCCTCACCCCGACCGTCCACCAGCGCTGCCCCACATCCACCAGCGCTGCCCCTCACCCTGACCGTCCACCAGCGCTGCCCCACATCCACCAGCGCTGCCCCACATCCACCAGCGCTGCCCCTCACCCCGACCGTCCACCAGCGCTGCCCCACATCCACCAGCGCTGCCCCACATCCACCAGCGCTGCCCCTCACCCTGACCGTCGACCTGCGCTGCCCCACATCCACCAGCGCTGCCCCACACCCCGACCGTCCACCAGCGCTGCCCCTCACCCCGACCGTCCACCAGCGCTGCCCCACATCCACCAGCGCTGCCCCTCAGCCCGACCACCCACCAGCGCTGCCCCACATCCACCAGCGCTGCCCCTCAGCCCGACCACCCACCAGCGCTGCCCCACATCCGCCAGCGCTGCCCCTCACCCCGACCACCCACCAGCGCTGCCCCACATCCACCAGCGCTGCCCCTCAGCCCGACCACCCACCAGCGCTGCCCCACATCCACCAGCGCTGCCCCACAGCCCGCCCGTCGACCTGCGCTGCCCCACATCCACGAGCGCTGCCCCTCACCCCGACCGTCCACCAGCGCTGCCCCACATCCACCAGCGCTGCCCCTCACCCCGACCGTCCACCAGCGCTGCCCCACATCCACCAGCGCTGCCCCACAGCCCGACCGTCCACCAGCGCTGCCCCACATCCACCAGCGCTGCCCCTCAGCCCGACCGTCCACCTGCGCTGCCCCACATCCACCAGCGCTGCCCCACATCCACCAGCGTTGCCCTTCAGCCCGACTGTCTTCCAGCGCTGCCCCTCACCCCGACCGTCCACCTGCGCTGCCCCACATCCACCAGCGCTGCCCCTCACCCCGACCGTCCACCAGCGCTGCCCCACATCCACCAGCGCTGCCCCACATCCACCAGCGCTGCCCCACAGCCCGACCGTCCACCAGCGCTGCCCCACATCCACCAGCGCTGCCCCTCAGCCCGACCGTCCACCTGCGCTGCCCCACATCCACCAGCGCTGCCCCACATCCACCAGCGTTGCCCTTCAGCCCGACTGTCTTCCAGCGCTGCCCCCTCAGCCCGACCGTCCACCAGCGGTGCCATGCATGCACTCAGTGCCCGTCCCGGACAGCCAGGATCCACAGCTGTTACTATTGTCCACGAGTAAAAAGTGACCAAGTTTTGCAGTGGCCTCATAGCCCTCTCCAGGGTAGAAGTTATGGAGTCCAGTAGAGTCAACAAATGTAGCTTTTTCTTTATTTGTTGAAGCTCCTCCTTGTGGGCAAATGTGTTTAGCAACACACACAAATGTGTTCTTGTTTCGAATCAAACAAAGTTTGCATTTGCAACACAGGAGGGATATTAAAGGGGAACTATCTTAATATTTCTTTCACTATTTGGGCAATTTCACACAATTCCTGTGAGTCTATGGAACCCATCTGTAAGTTAATTTTTTTTGTATTCATTGTTTTGTATTTCTAATCAAGTACAGCAGCAGTTTCTGTCCTTCAAGATTCCAAGCTGTTTTTGGCTGGGCTCCGCCCATACTCGCAATGTGCTTTGAGTGACAGTCACCCACTGCACTGGCAGATACCTTTTGGGGGAGAGAGAGATAGAGAGATAGATAGGGACTAATTCATTTCACCGCGGGGGGGCATAATCCCATGGGACAATGCATTGGTAACTTGTTTCAAATGACAATATATACCCCGTGAATATTATTGCACGGATCGGAATATGCGCGGGACCGTGCGCTATGATATTTTGCAACAGGTTGACGTGATACAGCGAGTACGAGAGAGAGCGAGAGAGAGAACGAGCGAGAGAGAGAGAGAGACAGAGAAAGCGAGAGAGAGAGAGAGAGACAGAGAGAGCGAGAGAGAGAGAGAGCCTCCTCCCAGTCCCATTACCTTCCCACCCGTTTTATATAGTTCTCTGGTTGATTCACGATGTGTGTGTGTGTGTGTGTGTGTGAACAGCTGAAGGTAAACCGCTTCCGCATTATTTCCACTCACTGCTCATATAAACGTATCACAGTTGATTGTGGGCGGGCGGTGGCAGATCAGTGCCTATTCACGTCAGCGAGCAAGTCAAATCAGAATGGCTTGGTTCAGTGGGGGAGGATTTTGGCTCATCTGAACTGGAGGAATGCGCCAACATTTTTATTTGAGACCTAGACAGTGTTGGTACAACCCCACATTGCTAGTGGGGTTGTACCCCTTTAGTTCCCCTTTAAACGTTTTCAGTTGAAGGTTCCTTTTAAGTTTACTGTGAATATGTGCACATTTGGGTTGTCTGAATGTTGAACGTCACTTTAATAAAGTTGACAGAATAATACAAAAATAAAAATGTAAACTATAATTAATTGAGTTTGGTAAGTGGGACTAGAAAGGTCAAACTATTGTAAACTACTGAGGAGTCGGTCGCAGTCAACCAGCACCTGCTAACGGGTCTGACCCTTTAGCTCAGCTGGTTAGTGCGGCCGCCTGTGGATCCTATGGTCCCAGGTTCAATGACCCCCCAGGAGCTTTGATAACGCCCCAGGAGCTCGGATAGCAGTGGGTCTGAGGCGGCCAGAAGATGCAGAGCGGAGGGGCCTTGAGTCTGTGTAGTTAGAGACCATTGACCGGAGGTAGGAGAGAGACGTTCCCCTCTCTGCACGGTATGCCAGGTCTAGGACCTTGAAGCAGATTTGTGCGGCAATGGCACTACAACAAGACGCAACAGACAAGCCAGATAACTGAGAGGTGCTAAGTTGCAGTAAGCGTTCGCAGAGTTCGTTTTATTGATGTTGGGAGCGAATGCCGGAGAACAGGAGCGACAGGGGAACACAGCTGCTAAATCCAGATATTATTTCAATAGTCAGAGAGTATCCAACACAAGCAAACTACATGACAGCTAGGTAGCCTCTAATGGAAGGAGACAGCAGGGGGTTAGAGAGAGAGAGACCGGAGTGTATTCTGTGTACCGTCTGTACTCTGGGTCCCCTCTTGTTTTAGTGATTCCAAGCTCAGGCGAGCGGAGTGGTTCTGGGAAGCTAGGGCGTCTCGTTCCCGCTGAGTCTGAATGATATCACTCTGGCTCTGTCACTGTCTTCCAACGGCCCTTCTTCAAGTATTTGATTTCCAGATCTTTTGGAAGTCAAATAAACTCATTCCTACACAGATACACAGCATGTCTTTGTAACATTTCAATGATGCCAGCTTTTAACACCAACAATCTCCATAGCAACACTTCAGTATGGTTGCTTTGGAGTTAAGAGTTTTGTGTGGGGGGTTCGAAGGCTGATGTATCTCACTGTTTAGCGCTGTTTGCTTTCACTTTTCTTTGAAGTCTTTCACTTCGCTCAGTAATATGTCAGACTGGCACATCCGGGTACTTGGTTTTTTTCCCGTCAAGTAGCTACCCAGCTGCACCGACTATAACCTTTTGGGGTTTCTGACATTTTAATGTTCGGTTGAGGTTTTCGAACGCAGGTGTTCGAATGTTTTCTGTGACGTCATCATTGGCGAGTCGGGTTACATGGGCTATATATGTTAAATTATATTTATCTATTAATTAGATCATGATGGATTCAGTCGGAGCCTGTCTGTTTGTTTTGTTTAGGTGTGTTATTGATTGATTTTCCTTCTTTTTCAATGTATTTCTCAATGTATCCCCCCCCCCCCCCCCCCCCCTCTCTTTTTCCATTTTTTCCCCTCCCATCCCAATGTTAGTCGTTATACCAATTCCCAATCCCCTTCCTGGTCGTTGCGCACTCTACCCCCTACCGTCGGTCCGGGAGGGCGGAGACTATCACATGCTTCCTCCGACACATGTGTACCCAGCCCACCGCTTCTTTTCACCTCACAGCGCGGACTCTCACTGGGAGAGTGTAACGTGTGGAAGGTCACACTACCTCTCCTAGATCCTTCCCTTGCTGTGCAGGCGCCCCGACCGAACTGTAGGAGTCCAGGACCCACCCTCACCGGGTGTCCCACCCGCTAACACTGCCAATTGTGTTAGTATGGATGGTCGGCCAACCCGGAAGCACCACAGCTGGATTCGATCCCACTGTCTCTGTGGTGGTAGACTTAGTCCGCTGCGCTACCCGGCAGCCTTGACATATTTATTTTGTTAGTGCATCAAGTTATGTCACGCAGTGACTTTCCAATACTGGCCGCCGCTGAGCGTTTGTGCTGTTGAGAGAAGTTACGTTTCATCCGTTTTCAGGCCTCTTCAGTCCTCCCTTATGGTACAGTATTTCTCTATTCAGCTGCAGGACATTTCCTCATTTTCCTACCTGGACATTTAATATTATGCTTATGAACAAGCCTGCCAACTTATTTTTTTTAAACCTTGGAGTGCGATTTGATGGAAGTTGTCCTTTTTTGGGGCCCGTTCTGGGTCGCCAACGCACGCTGAAGACATTTATTTGTTATTCATTTTTCTCTTGAAGTAAAGAGACGTTTACAGACATTTGAAGCCATACAGCCAGTCCCCCGGAGCACCCTGCATTCTCTTTAGAGGACATCATGTTTGGTCCAATTCAAGTCTCAAGTCTCTTTTTGGAATAATGTGTTTTTAAATCCGCTTTGCATCAGGTTAGAAATAACAAGGTTATTTATAGGGAATGCACTTTGTTCTGGATGTTGATTATCTCTGATGTATCCATTACCATTTCGGAAATGATTTTATGTATTATGTGTTTATCTACATTTTAAGATATCAATAAGGTCACTTTAAAATATCACACTGCACTACAATATGGAGAAAAATAGCTTTGCTTTTAAAGGTTATTCTGTAGCTATTGCTACCTTGGTATGGGCATGTGGCCTATAAAACTGCACAAGACACAAATTAAATCCTCCAGTCTGTGATATGTATTCGAATTCCTGGCTTTATCCTGCCTAGTACCTGTGGCCTCGCACTCCCACATGCAACAACGTCCCCTGCTAATCAGCATCCGGCTCCCCCCCCCCCCTTACTTGGGATTAAACTCCAATAATCTGTATTAGATACTGTACATATCATCATATCCTACTTTAATGAGCTATTATTGGTATTATTATTATTTGTATTTTATAATGTTGACATTCATTGCAATATTTCTGAACAGCTATAGTCTTATCCACATTTAAATGTCTTCATTAGCCTAGAAACGCTGTTTCCTCTTAGTTTTGCTTGATAATAAAGTCTGTTAGTCTCGGAAGCAGGTTGGTCTTCCTGTGTGGTCTCTCATACTCGGGCATCTCGTTGAATGTGGTGGAACACGTATCAGTCTTGTCTGGCTTCAGTAGGACTTGATCTCCGACTGTCACGTCTGAGTACTACTTTGCTCTGCTCTTGTTGTCTGTGCAGATCTTTGATTCCCCCGTTCGTTCAGCACCTGTGTCTCTTGTCTCCAGATCTGTTTGTGGTATCGTTTTGTCCGGGAGCTTTCCTTTCCTTTTTGCAGCTCCGCGGGGCTCTCTCACTCTCAGTCTCTCTCTCCTGTGGCGGAGTGTTTGGCGGGCCGGTAGATTGTAACGTATTTATGGAGTTCCCTCTTCCAGTCCAGTTCCCTCTGACCGTGCGACGCGTGTCCTTTTCATCAGTGAAGCGCTCAAGCATGCATTATTCCGTTGTCCTGACAGAATGTCTGAACCTGGGAAGACATGAACTGCGGGCCACAATCAGATCAGTGGCCACATTTTTACTTACTTTTACTTCATTGTACTTTCATTGTACTTAGATTGTACTTTAGTTTGTATATTGTATATTGTATATTTGTATAGTGTTGGGAGTTTATTATTCCTCTTTTACTTACTTTTTCTTACTGTATGAAGCACATTCTCAGGGGCTCATACAGAACCAAGCATTTCACTGTAATGTAACATGTATTGTAATTAGGGATGCTCGATATTGGCTTTTTTACCGATACCGATATACCGATATTGTCCAACTCTTAATTTCCGATACCGATATCAACCGATACCGATATATGCAGGGTCCCCCCCCCCCCCCCCCCAAAAATGGAATAATTTCAGGTAATTAACATTACATATCTCTTGTTGTGGAATTAACACAACATTATGCATACTTTTGACAATAAATAAAATCAGAATTTGTTCTTACTTGCTTGCCTGGGTAAATAAAGGTTATAGAAATGTAAAAAAAAATTAAATAAAAAAAAAACATTTGAAAACCGATACCGATATTTTCCGATATCACATTTTAATGCCGATATCGGCCGATAATATCGGTAGGCCGATAATATCGGACATCCCTAATTGTAATGTAAGTGTAATGTAATGTACTTTATACGTGACAAATAAAAGCAAACTTGAAACTTGAACTTGAACACAATCAGAAATGTTCTCTAGACTGTCAATCACCTTGTCTGTGTTAATTGACTGCAGGATCCCGTATTCGTAATATCGGCTGTAATAGTCTAACTACCAATATAGAATGTCCTGTTGGTAGTGGGCCCAGTAAGTCAGTGGCAACGTCTTGCCACGGCCCATCTTGTAGCACGGTAGGTCGTAGTGGTTCAGGTACATCGGGTCACGCTGCTATCTGGCAACCATGACATGATTTCACTTGTTTCTCTGCAGCCTTATCCATCCCTATTTTACCATATATATATGGGTGCAGTCTCTTGCAGGCCCATACCGCTTGGTTTGTGAATATCTCCATTCACAGTCTGTTAGACTGTACATATTGTAATGAACTTGGGTTGTTCGTTATTGACGACTCTCAAGGCTGTTGTTATTTCTCACTTTGGTTTATTCAACGCTTTGCATAGGTTACAGTATACAAGTCTGAGTGCATCACTTCTGCCTGCAATTGTAAGACTCATCGCTATAACTTCCCATGCATCAAGAGAGCGCACCCTAGGTGCCACACCCTCTTATACTTTTCCCAGGTCAGCCCTTGCCCCCTCCCCTCTACCAACCCCGGGCCCGAGCGACCAACAGCGTCGCCTGCCAGCCCAGGTTGGTAGAGCGCAGAGCGACAGCCCGGCCGACCAATGACCCAAATCCCAGGGTCTGTTAAGGATTGTATAAGCGACCCCAATAGCACGACACAGACAGGTATTCAGAGTTTAGCCAAAAACAGCTAGGGCATTATTTATTTCACAGGGAAAAAAGGCAACACTGACCCTTTAAGGGTGAAATACACTAGAGTCCATGAACAACGAAAAAATGTAGCACTGTCCCTTTAACTCTTTAAGGGCGAACAAAAAGTACACAGGAATATCTTCTTGAGTCCATGAATGAAAACGAAAGTTCGGAGTCTGGTCTCATACAACGCATGCAAGGGCAACGCAGCAAGCAGGGGGTCCAAGGGGAACGGAGTGAGAACACAGGTATCTTCCCGACCAGAACGCTGCCGACGGGCAACGCAGCAAACAGGGGGTCCAATGGGAATGGAGTGAGAACACGGGCATCCTCCCGTGGAACTATAGAGAGCGATGTCGAGGCCTCACCCCAGGAACGAGGTCCACGAAGAGGGAGTAGGGCAGTAGCTGGCACGACGTAGCTTATTCCCAGCGTAAGAGTGCGTCGCGTGCTTCCGCGTTTTCTCTGATTGGCCATGACGCCCATGTGACCACGGCAGCGCGAGAGAGCTGCAGCGCGGAAATAGGCTGTCTATTGCCATTCTCTAAGACAAACTCTAACCTTAACCAGCTCCTTAACAGCGCCTAAACTTAACCCTTCTAACCTTAACCAACTCCGAAACAATGCCTAACCTTAACCTTAACCTTAACCATGCCTAACCTTAACCTTAACCATAACCAACTCCGAAAGAATATTGCCATTCTCTAAGACAAACTCTAACCTTAACCAGCTCCTTAACAGCGCCTAAACGTAACCCTTCTAACCTTAACCAACTCCGAAACAATGCCTAACCTTAACCATAACCAACTCCGAAACAATGCTTAAAGTTAACATGCCTAAACTTAACCGGCGAAAGAATGCACGTTAAAAAAATAAATAAAAAAAATTTAAGGGATTCAAACTTGTCACCAACGGACCAGAGGATCCACACCACAGCAGCGCTGCCAGTTGAGCTAAGCGTCGAATGAAAATCATCTGGGATTACGGCTACATAATGCCGCAAGCTCTGCCGCTCCGCTCCGCGGCAGAGTCCGCTCTGCGGCTGCCGCGGGGCGTGTCGCAGCCAATCAGGGAAAACGCGGAAGCACTCGGCAGCACTCTTCCGCTGGGAATAAGCTATAGGCACGCAGCAAGCAGGGGGTCCAAGGGGAACGGAGTGAGAACGGAGTGAGAACACAGGTATCTTCCCGACCAGAACGCTGCCGACGGGCAACGCAGCAAACAGGGGGTCCAAGGGGAATGGAGTGAGAACACGGGCATCCTCTCGTGGAACTATAGAGAGCGATGTCGAGGCCTCACCCCAGGAACGAGGTCCACGAAGAGGGAGTAGGGCAGTAGCTGGCACGACGTCTCACCCCAGAGATGCGGCGGTAGATGGTAGCAATGTAGAATGGCACAACATCTGGAGTGGGAACATAGGGATCCTCCCGTGGAAGTATAGAGAGCGAAGACGATGTCCCACTCCAGGAAACGGCGATAGGTGGTAGCGTACAGAACGACCTGGCAATGAGTGGAAGGCAACCAGCAGTACTAGTAGTCTCCCTACAAGCTGATTGCCAACCACTCACAGGTGCGTGACGTAGAATGTTCGGCACGCCCCCTCGTTGGGCAGCATGCAGTCCTTACCCAGCCCTCATAGGGTCGCTACAATATCATATTGGCACCATGTTGTTCTAGTACTAGGACTGCTCCTATGCCAACTGGTCCTGCATCCGCTTTGGTGGGGGCATCTTTGTCGAAATATGCCAGCCTCAGCTAGTTTTTCCTTAATAATAATTGTAACTGAGGGGTACAATTCCCTGACTGTATTACTAGATATGATACTTACTACCACTACCTTTGTACTTAATATTCGGCCACCCAGTACACGGCATAAATATATTATCATAAACACTCTCACGTAGATGAAACGGATCCAACACAAATGTACGAAGTCGAAGTATGCGTTTATTACTACACAGCAATGGTGTGTAGAGCAAGCACTTAATCACTTAATTACATTTATGAATTGAAATAGTATGCACTTTTATGGCAAAGAGTATTCGTCGGTATATCAATAGAGAATGTCCAATCTCTGATGGCGCAGGTGGTAAATATACGACCTGGAATAGTTAAGGAATAACAGCAATGATACTTTAATGATTATATACTAGATACACTAAGGGGGGGTTAATCCGGTCGCTTGTAAGCCGACAGGAGTAGGAGGGGGGGGGGGGTAGAATCCGGCTGCCTCGTCCGGCCAAGGGTATCCCAGGTGAACCCACTGTAGTGCCGTTCAATGCGCCGGCGATCCTTGGACCACAGATGAAAGCAGGTGGACTCTTTGTGGGCCGGCTCTCTCCGGTCCACGGGGGAGAGACGTGAAGCGACCTCGTCTTGCAGAGCGTCTCCTCACCTTGCGTCCTCTCCAGGGGGGGGGGTTCCAACACACGGCAGTGTCGGGGGTCTTTATCCATGGAATAATCAAAGTATACAAAGCATAATCCGTGCCTGGGAAGGCGGGCTGTCGTCGGTAGAATAATCCGGTATACAGGTCCACTCGCTCGTCGGCTCTGGGGCTCCTCGGGTGCAGCTTCACATGGGGTCAACCACCCTGGGTAAGCAGCCAGTTCTCTGCCCGAAACGATGGGGTACTGACTACGGTAGTATTCTCACCGCACGAAGCACTATATATTAACAGACTATTATTAGCTTAATAGACTACGTCCAACTCGACGATATAGTGCCAAATATGACTATTCAAATATTAATATACACGATGTCTCAATACCGATGGTAGGCGAACTTGGCCTTACTCCCACACGTGGCGTCGCGGGGAGGCTTTACGTCTGTGACTCTATTGGAGGGTAAGAAACTGGACTGAAAAGAAAGTCCTACTTTAGTAGCGCAGTATATATACGCACTATGAACAAATAGTCCCATTAGTGGTGCGGTAGCCAGATTCCTACGCGGAACTAGGACTTGTTCGTACATGTGGAGCGGTACGTTTGAACTGGGTCTGAGGGGGTATGGCAGCCTGGCACCAAGGTCTCGACCAATAGTAGAATGGAGACTATTATGGGATTATGGGACACTCTCAAAAAACACCTAAGGGAGACTGCAACTCGAAGCTGGCCCCTGTAAATGTCCGAACACAACCCCCGCCAATGTACAGTAAATTACCAAGTATGGTCTTGTCAATAATCCAATGTACAGTGTTGTTTGTACAGTTGTACAGTGTCCCCCACCCACCCCTCCTACCCACCCCCCCCCACCCACCCACCCAACCACCTCCAATGTACAGTCCCCACCCACCCCTCCTACCCAACCCCCCCCCCCCCCCCACTCCTACCCAACCCCCCCCCCCCACTCCTACCCCCCCCCCCCCCCCAACCACCTCCAATGTACAGTCCCACCCCCACCTACCCAATCCAATGTACAGTTTCTACGCCTAATGTATATACTCTTTTCTTTCTGGACTCTTTTTGTATCACAAATACAGTACTGTAATTGCAAATCTGGTATGTCATAAATGTATAGATGTAGCAGTACTGTCTATCTGTATGTCATGTATGTCATATATGTTACGATGAATTGGAAATGGGGGACCCTGGTGTAAACAAGACGAAAGTCTTTCTCTGGTCTGCATCCCCTTAACAATTGTATGTATTGAGCTGTACTGCACTGTACCCATTCTGCAATCTGTTAATAAAGTTTTCATTCATTCATTCATTCATGTTCAGTAGGCTAGAATGGATATTCAATGCATATTGTACAAGGAATATACAAGGGATATCAGGGAATATTAGAGAATATACAAATACAATTAAATATATATATATAAATAAATATATATATTCGGTTTAATCTGGCCCTTCACAACAGCCACCCCCTGATTGGTCCCAGACCTAATCAGTTAAACAGAGAAGTCAGTCAACTTCACAAAGTCATAGGGTTGTAGGGTCATGGTCATCATCGATTGTGTCTGGGAGTCGAGGCAGTTCTATGAGCCTCGCCACGGGATGGGTGTAAGTGCGACCCTGGACGAGCACTTCAGCTGCTCGGACCTTGCCGTCGGCACCGGTGATCACTTTGCTTACGCGGCCGGCCGGCCACATAGCTCTGGGCAGTGATTGATCAATAATCATGACGACTGTTCCTTCTGTCAAATTGTCTCTCTCCTTTACCCACTTCTGGCGGGTCTGTAGAGACGGTAGGTAGTGCAGTAGGAAACTGTTCCAAAACTTGTCGGCTAATACTTGGCTGTACCTCCACATTCGTCGGCCGTTCGCTTCTTCAGGCCGGTACATTGTCTGGGGTAATGCAGGATCTAGCCGCCCCATCAGGAGTGTGTTGGGGGTAACTGGGTCGATATCCGCCACATCACTGGAGACATATCCGAGGGGCTTCGAGTTAAGTACTCCCTCAATCTCCGTGAGGACTGTCATTAGGACTTCTTCCGCCACAGTCTGGGCCCCAAGTACTGCGTACAGGGCTGTCTTTATGGAGCGCACTTCTCGTTCCCAAGTGCCACCGAAGTGGGGTGCGTTTGGGGGGTTGAATTGGAAATCAACCTGTGCTGGAGCGAGGTGGGTCTTAAGTTCTGGGCCCATAGCTTGGAAGCTCTCTCTCAGCTCTCTTTCGCCGCCTTTGAAGTTTGTCCCATGATCGGACAATAGGGTAGACGGTCTTCCTTTCCGTGATGTGAATCTTCGGAAGGCCATAAGGAATGAGTCTGTGCTCATGGTCGGGAGAAGCTCGATGTGTATCGCTCTGGTGGTCATGCATTTGAATACAATACCCCACCGCTTCTCGGTTCCTCTTCCTTTCTTTATGTGCAGCGGGCCAAAGCAGTCCATACCCGTTGAGTGGAATGGCTTGTCACCGATTCGGAGGCGACATGGAGGAAGGTCAGCCATCCTTGGTATGCTGGGCTGCGCGCGCCACTTGCGGCAGTCTAGACATGTTCGCTGGAAGCGTTGTACCGCCTCTCTTCCTTGTAGGATCCAGTAACGACGTCTGATTTCCGCGAAGACTCTTTCTGCTCCTGCGTGATGTACATCCTCATCGTATTTCTTTATAATCAGCTCTGTGACCTTGTGTCGGCTGTTCAATACGATCGGGTATTTAATGTCATCCGGTAGATTGGGGGCTCTGCGTAGGCGACCACCCACTCTGATGAGGGTATGAGCGTCGCTCTCGGGGGCCAGGTGAATTAATCTGCTGTCGGATGGGACGGGCTTTCCTCCCTGTAGACAGGCCAATTCATCGGGGAACGAGTCTCTCTGGGCTCGCTGCAGTAGAAGCAATTCTGCTTCCTCGTAGTTAGCTGCTGACATATCAGCGGGGGACTTGCACTCCGGGTGGTACCGCAGGAATGTTCTTTGTTGTGCACTCTCTATGGACGTGCAATCGTCTATGTTAGGGTCGGTGGAGGCTACGGTGCTCAATCCACAGAACACAGACTTCTTATTTTCCACCTCCTCTGGACTTGCTTCCCTCGGGATAGGCATGGGCCACTGTCCTTCCGGGAGTCTTAGGAATGCGGGGCCGTCACTGTAGACATTGCGACGGGTGAGGTCATCCAGGGGGATCCCCCGGGTGATGACGTCAGCTGGGTTCTGTTTTGTATCAACGTAGCGCCACTCTGTTTCTCCGGTTAACTCTTCGGTTAAGTCTTGAATCTCGGTGACTCTGACTCCCATGAAGACTTTGTACTTGCATGAGTCCGATTTGATCCAGGCGAGTACCGTCGTGGAATCTGACCACAGGATTGTTCTAGACACCGGTATGGTGAGCTCACGTTGGATGAGCGTGGCTAGGTGCGCTCCGGCTAGGGCTGCGCAGAGCTCTAGACGTGGGATAGATTGTTGCTTGCGTGGGGCTATTCTCGAGCGGGCGAGGACAAATGCTGTGTAGATCTCTCCCCCCTGGTCTTGGGCCCGTAAGTAGGCTACTGATCCGTATGCGACCTCTGAGGCGTCACTGAAGACGTGTAAGTCCATTTTACATGTCTCTGGCCTCACCGTGGGTGGGAAGTAGCTTCGGCGCATATTAACGCCTGGGAGTGAGTGGAGCTCCATCTCCCACTCTCTCCAGGTGGATTCAAGGTGTGCGGGAATGGGGTCGTCCCAGCCCTGGTCCTTGTCCCACAATGCTCGTACAATCATTTTTGCCCTGGTGGTGTACGGTAGAATACATCCTAGCGGGTCATATTGTCGGGCGAGTGTTGTGTACACACTCCGTCTGGTGGTCGGCGCCGCCGCCGGCCTTCCCTGCTCCGTAGTCAGGGGCTTGTGTCTGTAGTGAAGCGAATCTGTTTTGAATCGCCACACCAATCCCAGGGTCATCTCCTGGGCTTCTCCCGGGATTGTAGCCATCCAGGTCTCGCTGCTGGCTGCCTTGTCCTCGGAGGAGAGGCTGCGCAGTACTTGCGGATCGCTGCTGGCCCACTGCCTGAGATCAAAGCCGCCTTTGATCAATGAGGCGCAGAGTTTAATCAGGAGAGCCTCGGCTTCTTCTTGGGTTGAAAGGCTTTGTAGACAGTTGTCTACGTAGAAGCTGTTCTTTACGCTGTGTCGGACCTCTTCGTCCGCTGCTGGGTCCTCTGCTACATGTTTCTGTAGTGCAAATGTAGCACAGCAGGGGCTGCACGTCGTTCCGAAGGGGAGGACTTCCCATTGGTAGATGGCTGGGTGCTCATCTCCTGGCTTCTCTCTCCATAGGAACCGTAACAGGGGCTTGTCCGCCTCTACTAATCTCACCTGCAGGAACATTCCTTTAATGTCCCCGCTGATGGCCACCTTTTCCTGGCGGAAGCAGAGTAGAACGCCGAGTAGGGAGGGGCCGAGTGTGGGACCGGGCAGTAACTCTTTATTCAGATTTTGGGATCCGATCTGGTAGCTGCAGTTAAATACTATGCGGTCTTTACCGTTGTGATGGACCTTGTGGTGGGGCACGTACCACGATTCAGTGGTCTGGTCAGCCTCTTTAATGTCCATCTTTGTGACGTGTCCCGCTGTGATGAGCTTCTCAATCTCAGCGCGGTATACACTCTCTTGGGCGGGGTTCTTGGCTAAGCGCCGCTCCGTGTTCAGCAGGTACCGTTCTGTGGCGTCTGTCTTGGCGTGGAAAGTAGGCATTCCTTCTCGCCGCAGGAGTGGCGTGGCGTATCTCAACACGCCGTTGACCGGGACTCTCTTGGTCCCTGTCTCGAGGAGGTGAATTGCGTAAATGTCATCTTTAGAGCGAATGTCTTTCTTTCCGTTCATAAAGGGCATTTGTTCCAAGGTCCATAGCCGCTCTACGTGTTGCAGGAGTGCGGTTTCTCCCTCTGTGACTCGGGAGTGGAGACATCTAGTGGCTGTACTTCGGTTGAGAGATTTGGCGAGCGGGCCTTGGAGAGTCCATCCCAAACGGGTCTCGACTGCTGCAGGACAGCCTCGGGGTCCGGTATGAACCCGGTCTATCGGGACAATGAGGTCTGCATGGTCGGAGCCTATCAACAGGGTCGGCATAGCATTGTCTATGAGCGGGATCGGTAACTTGCGCAGATGTGCATATTTCTCCATCAGCTTGGCGACGGGGTATGTGTACCGCGACAGTCCTATTTCTTGGCTGGTGAAAGCGTCTGCAATCTGGTACCGTCGCTCAGGCTGGCCGCTTGCTGCGATAGAGAATGAGACATTCTCGCCCTTTATCGTCTTCAAATCTCGTCTTATTGTCCGAATTGTCATTTGGGTTTCGCTTCCCCGCAGCCCTAGCTGGGCCGCAGCGGAGGCGAGCAGCAGGGTCTTCTCTGACCCGTCATCGAGGACGGCGTAAGTGTCCAGGACTTTATTCTGGTAGCTTAGTGTCACACGCACTACTTTTAGGAGTACTCGGGCTCCACTGCTGCTGGCGGGATCGATGTACATGACGCTCGCTTTGCGGCTGGATGGTGCGGGTGAAGGGCGCCGTCTGTTACTGTCGTGAAGTATGTCCAGATGGGCTCCATCGCACTTGGTGCACCTTTTCTTTAAGCGGCATTCGGCTGCCATGTGTGAGCGCGCACAGCGAAAGCAGCGCTTGTTGGACTTTATCCATTGACCTGCTTCCTCCGCGTTCAGCTTGGGGAAGGAGTCACATTGCGCTAGCCAGTGTTCTTTCTCACAGTAGGGGCACACTATCTTCCACTTCTCCGTTCTGGAGGGGGTACTGTGGCTCCTGCTGCTCGGTACTGACTCCGATTGGTGCATCACAGTCACCGATCTTCTTCCATCATTTAGTCGTCTGGTTCCTTCTCTGGAGCCAGGGGTGCTCCGTCCGAATGTATCTAGCCGTAGGCTGCTGACTTCTCTCGCCAGGAAGTCTGCTAGATCGAGGAGGTTCGGTTCGGGGCCATTCGGGTCTCTGTGGTCCCTCTGCCGCCTAAAGCGCTCCTGACGAGCGGGCGGCAGCTTCTCCAGAATCCTTTCCACATTTGAGTTGGCGTAAAGTTCATGCCTCCCCTTCTCTCTTTGCGCTCCCAACATCCCTACCAGGGACTGCACTCTGATGGACAGGTCGTCCAGTGCTCGATTGTCTATTGCTGGGGGTAAGCGGTCGATGTGTCGGATCTCCTGGATCACGTAATCCCATATGCGCCCATACCTCTGGTCCAATGCTACCAGCGCTGCTGTGTATGGGGTGGTGGAAGTCGCGTAGGCGAGCGCTATATTATGTGCGCGGGGTACCTTTAAGTGCTTCAGTAGGATGGCGTATTTGTGGCGTTCATCCAATACATCCACCAACATGGTCTCCAGACACATGCGGAGTTCTGTATACTGGGCCCGGTTCTCTTGGGTGAAGTCGGGTACCATAGGCGTGCCAATGTATGACGCTGACTGTGGATACGTCGGCGAGCGTTGGGGGAGAGGCCTCCTAGGCGAGTCTCCTCCCGCTCCTTGGTATGGGCTGGTACCGGCAGTGTACCATGGCCCGCTTGTCCAGGTGCTGTTCCTCGGTGCGGGTCGTGCGTCGTGCTCACCCGTGTATAGAGTCGGGGGTCTGTAGCGCAGCTCCGCGGGAGTATAGCCTGGGCTGTACCGGACCTCCTGGTCCGGTAGAGTACTGTGCTGTCTTCGGGCGTGGTTCTCCTCCTCTTCCTCTTCGTCTTCAGTTAGGTCATCCAGTGCTTGTAGTCTCTGGTTTAGCCTCTCCACAGGATATGCTGCTCCTTCCCGGTTGCTAGGTCTCGCTTGGACCGGTGGGGGGAGGTGGTCTGTGGGGGGTATAGACCTCGTCTGTTGGTCAAGTTCAGGGTTGTTTACTCGGCTAGGGGATGCCGCCCTGGAGGTGTGTCTAGACGAGTTCCTGGAGCCTCTGGCGGAGGGAGAGGGTGTTGTCCGTCTGATCAGCTGTTCTATTAGTTGCGACTGCTGTCTGTCGCGCGCTGCGTCCCGTTGAGCACCGGCTCGTTCTCGGGCCACATTCTCTTCCATCTGAATGCGTCTTATTTCTAGACGTATCTGCTCGTGTTCGCTTCGCTGCTGGATCTGCAGTCGGTCGCGTTCAGCAGCGGCGTTCAGGCTGATGAGGAAGGCCTGCTGTAGGGTCCTCTCTGCCTCGCTGGGAGAAGGCGGTTGTATAGGGGAGCCTTCCCTCGGGGTACTCCTTGCGGAGCCTTGGAGCTCTATCTCCACGGTGCTCTCCCCGTCTTCTTCCGTGCCGAGTTCTCTCTCGGTAGCGTTGTGTTCCTCCCGGGACTCATCGGGGACTACTTCTTCAGTACTGGCGGGGTGTGAAGTCATGTCTGGTTCCCACTGGTCCCCACCGTGAACTTGGTCAGTTACATTAGAGCCCGTAGGGGCCTCTATGGTCGGGGTAGTCTAGGCGTTGGGGTTAGACATACTTTTACTTTCTAGTTTTACCGCGTTTACTGTTAGTAGAAGACTAGGTTGTTGACTGACAGCGTAAGCCTCTAAGTACTGAGGGAGCCGTCGTTCGCGCTGCGGGCGTTGGTTAGGAGGATCGTTTCGTGGAGTGTTCATCATAGGCCATTTCAATATTAATAACACTATATTAATATTACACTAATTACCATCCGGTTCGAAGGACCAATTGTAACTGAGGGGTACAATTCCCTGACTGTATTACTAGATATGATACTTACTACCACTACCTTTGTACTTAATATTCGGCCACCCAGTACACGGCATAAATATATTATCATAAACACTCTCACGTAGATGAAACGGATCCAACACAAATGTACGAAGTCGAAGTATGCGTTTATTACTACACAGCAATGGTGTGTAGAGCAAGCACTTAATCACTTAATTACATTTATGAATTGAAATAGTATGCACTTTTATGGCAAAGAGTATTCGTCGGTATATCAATAGAGAATGTCCAATCTCTGATGGCGCAGGTGGTAAATATACGACCTGGAATAGTTAAGGAATAACAGCAATGATACTTTAATGATTATATACTAGATACACTAAGGGGGGGTTAATCCGGTCGCTTGTAAGCCGACAGGAGTAGGAGGGGGGGGGGGTAGAATCCGGCTGCCTCGTCCGGCCAAGGGTATCCCAGGTGAACCCACTGTAGTGCCGTTCAATGCGCCGGCGATCCTTGGACCACAGATGAAAGCAGGTGGACTCTTTGTGGGCCGGCTCTCTCCGGTCCACGGGGGAGAGACGTGAAGCGACCTCGTCTTGCAGAGCGTCTCCTCACCTTGCGTCCTCTCCAGGGGGGGGGGGTTCCAACACACGGCAGTGTCGGGGGTCCACTCGCTCGTCGGCTCTGGGGCTCCTCGGGTGCAGCTTCACATGGGGTCAACCACCCTGGGTAAGCAGCCAGTTCTCTGCCCGAAACGATGGGGTACTGACTACGGTAGTATTCTCACCGCACGAAGCACTATATATTAACAGACTATTATTAGCTTAATAGACTACGTCCAACTCGACGATATAGTGCCAAATATGACTATTCAAATATTAATATACACGATGTCTCAATACCGATGGTAGGCGAACTTGGCCTTACTCCCACACGTGGCGTCGCGGGGAGGCTTTACGTCTGTGACTCTATTGGAGGGTAAGAAACTGGACTGAAAAGAAAGTCCTACTTTAGTAGCGCAGTATATATACGCACTATGAACAAATAGTCCCATTAGTGGTGCGGTAGCCAGATTCCTACGCGGAACTAGGACTTGTTCGTACATGTGGAGCGGTACGTTTGAACTGGGTCTGAGGGGGTATGGCAGCCTGGCACCAAGGTCTCGACCAATAGTAGAATGGAGACTATTATGGGATGTTCAGTAGGCTAGAATGGATATTCAATGCATATTGTACAAGGAATATACAAGGGATATCAGGGAATATTAGAGAATATACAAATACAATTAAATATATATATATAAATAAATATATATATTCGGTTTAATCTGGCCCTTCACAACAATAATAATAATAATACTAATACATCTTTATCAAATCTTTTTTATTTTCATTTTTCAAACAAGAAAACAACACAACTCACAACACAATAATAACAATAATACATAAAAGACATCCAAGAACATAAACTAACACAACAATGATTAGACAATAAATTAAACAGATTATACATTTACATACATAACCAGTCAAAATAAGTTGTCACAAGGTAAAAGGAAAATAAAACATCCCCATTGCCATTGTTTGATATTAACTGCACGAGACACAAATCCAATCCTCCAGTCTGTGATATGTATTTGAATCCCTGGATTTATTGAACGCCCTGCCTAGTGCACCTGTGGCCTCGCACTCGCATGCAACAACGTCCCCTGCTAATCACGTCATCAGTGTCTGACCCATCGTTGTAAAACAAATGGCAACCAATGCGTGTTATATAAAAAATAATACGTCAACAAGCTGATTGCAACAATAATATTGTAGCCAGTGTCACAATAAAATGAAGAGGTAATGACTATTTCTGGGCAACGATGGTCGCTGGTTCCCGGGCTGTAAATGTACTGCTAGGCTTTGCTCGCTTCATATCACAGCCAGGCAAATGACTCAAATGCACTTTAGATCCCCTCATGGGCAAATGGTATGTCATGTCATTTTTTTAAGTTTTAAACGTGGCGTTAAGAAATATGGTATGCACACGTGGACAAGCACACGCACGCACATGCACGCACACACACACACACACACACACACACACACACACACACACACACGCACGCACACACACACACACACACACACACACACACACACACACACACACACACACACACACACACACACACACACACACACACACACACACACACACACACACACACACACACACACACACACACACACACACACACACACACACACACACGCAATAATAGTTGACACATTGAAATCAAAAAGAAATATAAAAAAAAGTGTTATAATCGAAATAAAAGAAATCATTTAAATAATGGACACTATAATACCAGGATATTTCATGCCTAACCACAACCTTAAATTTTTTTAAAACATGTTTTGTTAGATGCACTTTTTACCAGACCAGGTATTTTGTTCCATAAAGTAGCAGCTCTATAAGTCCCTCCAGGATTTTGTGATCTTACGATTGCAAATAATGTAATAATAAACAACTTGCTAATTTGACCAATCACCATATTTTTGCATACAATTGTTACGCTGCTTGTAATTTTCTGGTTCCACTTCTCATGGACAGTTTGGCCATTTAATGTTACTTTGTAACATTGTAACGACAAGGAACAGTATTCATTGGACAGTCACGTCACACTTGTTTTCATGGACTCACAATTTTCAAACACCCGCTATAAAACACAGAATATGACACAATTTGCATTGTAATTTTTTTTAAATGCAACAGCTAAATTCTGGGTTTGTATGTAACTTAAATGTGTCCTTCATGGTCATTTTAATATCCATTGTAGTCTTATATTGTAGTTAAAAATTTTGCATGATTGCAAAAAAGCCCATATCTACAGTAAATGTAAACAATCCACTCTTTTGAACTTATTTGTGTGACGTATGAATTTGACATATGACTTAACCTTGCAAGCATCCTTGTCAGCCCACAGCATTTTCTTTTTGATCCCAGACTGGTCAGCCACAAATAAGGGCTCCAACGTCATTGGAGACAGTTCCCACAGCCATGCTTAGATCACTGGGAAACACTTAACCTTTAGCATGCTAATGTCAACATGCTTCCTCAACACAGACAGATGGACAGACAGACTACTAACTGATGCCCAGACATCAGTGAATGCTATGCTGGTATTTAGTGGGAGGTCTAGACAAAGCTGCCTCATTATGATGCAATTTCGAGTTTGCAAAACTGTGAACTAATGGAATAATGGAGTTAATGTGTGGGACGATAAACCAGAAGAGAGCCAACATAGAATGAGACAAATTACAAAAGGAAGAATTCTCTGATTTTAGAGGAATACGTTACATGCAGCACGTGTGATTGTTGTAGATGAGAACTATTTTATTGCACTGCACTATTGCACTGTTTTACTGTTCTATTTGACTCTGTTTACTCTTACTATATTCTATGCACATGTATGTCTATTTTATTGCACTGCTCTGATTCTGTCTATTTTTTTTACTCATTCTATGTCTGCACTTCCTGCACAGCTTTTATTTTGCACGGTTTCCAATACAAGGGAAGCCTCAGACCCTGGTATCTGTGCAGGTGGGACATTTTAACACAGAAATCTATCACAATCCTTTTTATAGATTTGAATTACAGAAGTCTATTTAAAAATGTCAGGGAGGTTTTAAAGTAAATTCTCTGCTCATATTGTGGCTGTCTATAATTGTGCCAACTTCATGCTCATTTTATGAATGTCTATTCTGTGTCTACATCACTGCTATGAAGCACGTTGGGTGATCTATATAGCTATATAGATAACGTTTATTATTATTAATATTATTATTATTATTATTATTATTATTATTATTATTATTATTATTATTATTATTATTATTATTATTATTATTATTATTATTATTATTATTATTATTATTATTATTATTATTATTATTATTATTATTATTATTATTATTATTATTATTATTATTATTATTATTATTATTATTATTATTATTATTATTATTATTATTATTATTATTATTATTATTATTATTATTATTATTATTATTATTATTATTATACCTTACTTGCTAAAAATCACTTTTAGGCAATCATCAAATTGTAGAAATCCCACCACTTTGCATTAATTCTGTATTACTACAGCTGAATCTTAGCAATGTTGTAGCAGCAATGCAAAAGGTACTGTAGTTGTGTGACCACAGAATGGCTTCTGAATGCAAACGTAGCAGCACATGGCTGCACTAAAGTTTTACTGCAAAGAGGAAGAGATAGAATTTCCAATGCCAGATACATGTGGAATGAAAACGTAAGTCTGACATCAGCTCTGCAGACGGTAGGCAAGTCCTAGAATAACAATTTTTTTAAAAGTTGTATATGAATATACATATTCAATATGTTTTCCTTACCTTACACCTCCAAATGAATGCTCTGGACTATCTAATACCTAATAATGTATTCATCGTTTCAGCATTTAAAGCCAAGGTTATGATGCTTGACTTACCACAGAATACATAGGAATTCCACTGGATATCTTGTAAAAGCTGAACATGGGAAAACCTACAGGCCATATGGTGAAATAACGAGATAGATAACTCAGCAGGAGAGAGAGAGAGAGAGAGAGAGAGAGAGAGAGAGA
>NC_140166.1:212114057-212131557 GCF_963971535.1 Notolepis coatsorum
TGTGATATGAAGCGATTGGTTGTCTTCATCTTCCCCTTGTAATTGCATTCCTTCCTTCCTTCCTTCCTTCCTTCCTTCCTTCCTTCCTTCCTTCCTTCCTTCCTTCCTTCCTTCCTTCCTTCCTTCCTTCCTTCCTTCCTTCCTTCCTTCCTTCCTTCCTTCCTTCCTTCCTTCCTTCCTTCCTTCCTTCCTTCCTTCCGTCCGTCCGTCCTCCTTCCTTCCTTCCTTCCTTCCTTCCTTCCTTCCTTCCTTCCTTCCTTCCTTCCTTCCTTCCTTCCTTCCTTCCTTCCTTCCTTCCTTCCTTCCGTCCGTCCGTCCTTCCTTCCTTCCTTCCTTCCTTCCTTCCTTCCTTCCTTCCTTCCTCCTTCCTTCCTTCCTTCCTTCCTTCCTTCCTTCCTTCCTTCCTCCCCCTCCCTCCCTCCCTCCCTCCCTCCCTCCCTCCCTCCCTCCCTCCCTCCCTCCCTTCCGTCCGTCCGTCCTTCCTTCCTTCCTTCCTTCCTTCCTTCCTTCCTTCCTTCCTTCCTTCCTTCCTTCCTTCCTTCCTTCCTTCCTTCCCTCCCTCCTTCCCTCCTTCCCTCCTCACATAAGCTCTTACCAGTGTGTATATGTTGTGTGGTTAATCCCCTGCCTTCATCATCCTACATGCATCGTTACTGGTGCATGTGCAGCATGTAATCCTATTGGTCAGTATGTTGCTTGGCCAACCCCCTGCCTCCGTCATCATGAACCCATCGTTACTGGTCCTGTGTATGTGACCCCGTTGGTCAAGATCCCATTGGTCGGTATAGACGGTTTCATCTCGACAAAACAAAAACAAACATTCAGGAACGGACGACACTTGATTTCCTGTCAGCTATTGATTTGAGAAAAACTCTCGCAACCGGAGACGATCTTGAGGTCTCGGCTGTTGTTCCCTTAGCAACACAGTTCCACTGAAACCGTCTGTAAGTGAACCTCAGGCCTGTGGTTCATGATTTACTCTTTGTGATGTTGTTCAAGAACACTCAGTAACTCTTCTGTTGGTTTGTCTGTTGGTTTGTCTATTGTTCTCTCTCTCTCTCTCCCTCTCTCTCTCTCTCTCTCTCTCTCTCTCTCTCTCTCTCTCTCTCTCTCTCTCTCCCTCTCCCTCTCTCTCTCTCTCTCTCTCTCTCTCTCTCTCCCTCTCCCTCCTCTCCTCCCTCTCTCTCCTCCAGGAGTACAAGCGTAAACAGATCGAGGAGCAGCGGCAGGCGGAGAGGTTGCAGAGACAACTTCAACAGGAGAGGGCCTACCTCGTGTCTCTACAACAACAACAACAACAACAACAACAACAAGCAGCAGCAGCAGCAGCAGCAGCAACAGGAGGCCAGACCGGCCGACAAGAAGCAGCTGTACCACTATAAAGACTCTGTCAACCCCAGTGACAAGCCTGCGTGGGCCAAGGAGGTAGGAGACACGTGCAGAACAACATACATGCAGAACAACATACATGCAGAACAACATACATGCAGAACAACATACATGTAGAACAACATGCAGAACAACATGCAGAACAACATACATGTAGAACAACATGCAGAACAACATGCAGAACAACATACATGCAGAACAACATACATGCAGAACAACATACATGCAGAACAACATACATGTAGAACAACATGCAGAACAACATGCAGAACAACATACATGCAGAACAACATACATGCAGAACAACATACATGTAGAACAACATACATGTAGAACAACATACATGCAGAACAACATACATGTAGAACAACATACATGTAGAACATACATGCAGAACAACATACATGCAGAACAACATACATGCAGAACAACATACATGTAGAACAACATACATGTAGAACAACATACATGCAGAACAACATACATGTAGAACAACATACATGTAGAACATACATGCAGAACAACATACATGCAGAACAACATACATGCAGAACAACATACATGCAGAACAGGCGGTCAGGTGGCGTAGTGGAGATTGTGCTCGTCACCAATGCAAGAGGCTGCGGTCTCGACTCCCGGAGAGTCAGCATTGCCTTGGCTCGGGCTGATCGCTATACTAACTCGTTTGGCTGAGTTAGTGGGAGGGAAGCGACAGCGACCCCTACAGTTCGGTCGGGGCGCCTGCTCAGCGAAGGTAGGATCTGGAGAGAGGTAGTGTGACCTTCCACACGCTACACTCTCCCGGTGAGAATCTGAGCTGCCAGGCTGGCTGCCGGCTGGCTGCACATGCGTCGGAGGAAAGCATGTGACAGTCTCCGGCCTCTCGGACCAACAGTAGGGGGGGGGGGGGGGCACAACAACCAGGAAGGGGGTTGGGAATTGGCATAACGACTAACAGTGGGATGGGAGAAAAATCGGAAAAAAGAAGGAGGGGGAAAAAGACAATAAAAAAATAAATAAAAAAACATACATGCAGAACAACATACATGCAGACCAACATGCAGAACAACATACATGCAGAACAACATACATGCAGATGTGGCCGTGCAGGTTATTGACTTGTCTCAGGTTGCAGGTGTCTTCAGGAGCAGGAGAGGGTGCAGGGACAGTCTGGACACATGTCACTAGAATGTTCTCTCTAGGTGCTGAAGGCGCTCGCTTGGAAGAACTCTGAAGATGTTGTGACGATGCTGCTTTGATGTTCACGCATGGACGTGGTGTTTGAATGTGTGTGTGAGTGCGTGTGCGTGTGCGTGTGCGCGTGTGTGTGTGTGAATGTGTGAGTGTGTGAGTGTGTGTGTGCGTGTGCGTGCGTGCGTGTGTGTGTGTGTGTGTGAGTGAGTGAGTGAGTGAGTGAGTGAGTGAGTGAGTGAGTGACTGCTGACCATCCTCTGACTCTGACTTGCAGGTCTCCAAGCAGCTGCATGCTCACGGTAACCACGGTAACCACCCCCGCCCCCTCCTGCGACATCACCAGTCCTTCGACCAGGCGTCCGTCTCGTCCCCCCCCCGGGGCGGCCCGCCCAGACGAAGCCCCTCCCACGTGGAGCGGCTCCCACCCCCCGCCCACCTCCCCCCCCGCGCCGTCTCTCTCTCCGCGGAGAGCGGGGACGTCCCGGACCCGGGGCTGAAGCGGGAGATCAGCCAGCAGGTCCGAGAGACGAGGGCCCAGAGGTTCAGTCAGAGGGGCCGCAGTCCCGGGGCCAGCCAGCAGGGGCCCGCTCAGGGGCCTAGTAAGGGACCTAGCGAGGGGTCTAAAGAGGGCTCTAGTCAAGCCCCGCCCGTCCCTCACCAGCCGGGACCCGACGACCAGAGAGGCAGGTCAAGTGAAAAGCATGTGAGCCAGGGGCCAGTGTCCCCGCCCCCCTCCTCCTCCACCACCGCCGAGGCCCCGCAAGGCCCCGCAGCCAAGCCGGTTAGTGTCCGGCGCCGCGCCACGTCGCACTCCCCGTGTTGTAGAATAGATGTAGCGCCGGTAGATCCAGGGGAGGGATGGAGCCGGCGGGAGGAGAGGGGGGGCGGGATGAGGCCGGCCGTCAGCCACCAGAGCCTGCTGGTGAACTCTGACACGTACGACGCGTTCCTCAGGGTCCCGTCTCCCCCCCCCGGCGGGGCGGCGAGGGTCCGGAGAGGGACGGGGAGCGCGAGGGGCTTAAACCTCAGTCTCTCCGCTGACATGTTCAGACCCGCCGTGAGCGCCGGGAACAACTCCCTCTCTCCCGCTGACCCTCTTATCGCTAGATGGTTAGCCGTCTCTCCCCGCGCCTCGCCCAGAGCCTCGCCTAGATCCTCCCCCAGATCCTCCCCCAGATCCTCCCCCAGAGCCTCCCCCAGATCCTCCCCCAGATCCTCCCCCAGATCCTCCCCCAGATCCTCCCCCAGATCCTCCCCCAGAGCCTCCCCCAGAGCCTCCCCCAAACGCACTCCTTATCCTCCCTCGCCCCTTCTATGTGGCTCCCCGGTCCACGGCTCCTCCGCCAATTCCTCCCCCTTCCTCGGCCCCCTCTGCTCCCCTCACCCCTCCTCCTCCCCCGGCAGATCTCCCTTTGGCTCCCCGAGCCGGATCGGAGAGAAAAAAATCCAATTGCGATTATTTTGATTGATGTCACGACGTGATTTGCAATATTAGAGGGGATGATCGCTTTTGCCTAATTATTATTCTCATTTTCATTGGAAAAACATTAGAGTGATCATTTGCGGGGATCTATACTAAACAAGGGTGTTTTCTTCAGTCTGTATAACACGACGTGTAGCCTGGAGCTCTGCAGCGACGCAGTATTTAATTTAGACTAGGGATGCTCGATATTGGCTTTTTTACCGATACCGATATACCGATATTGTCCAACTCTTAATTTTCGATACCGATATCAACCGATACCGATATATGCAGGATTTCCCCCCCCCAAAAAACGGAATAATTTCAGGTAATTAACATTACATATCTCTTGTTGTGGAATTAACACAACATTAAGCATACTTTTGACAATAAATAAAATCAGAATTTGTTCTTACTTGCTCGCCTGGGTAAATAAAGGTTATAGAAATGTTAAAAAAAAATTGAAAAAAAAATTGAAAACCGATACCGATATTTTCCGATATCACATTTTAATGCCAATATCGGCAGATAATATCGGACATCCCTCATTTAGACCTTTAACACATATCACGCCTCCTGTGGTTTGGACGATATTCACTTTTAAACCAACCTTTTAAGAAGGTAAAACTGCGCCCCCTGTGGGCTAAACTTAGACTTAGTCAAATTAGAAAGGACCGCTTGTTTGAAGATGTCTATTGTACATACTCACTTGTATTATATATCTATCATCTCTCACTGCATATTATTAAAGTACATTTTTTTATTTATTTTCCACACATAGTATTGTTTAGCCTATTGTCTATATCCTATAGGACTCCAAAATGCATGGCAGGCTTAATCCAGACGCCCTAGTCGTTTCTCTAGATTAATATGCCTAAATCCAGACGCCCTATCTCTAGATTAATATGTCTAAATCCAGATGCCCCAGTCGTTTCTCTAGATTAATATGTTTAAATCCAGACGCCCTAGTCGATTCTCTAGATTAATATGCCTAAATCCAGACACCCTAGTCGATTCTCTAGATGAATATGTCTAAATCCAGACGCCCTAGTCGTTTCTCTAGATGAATATGCCTAAATCCAGACGCCCTAGTCGTTTCTCTAGATTAATATGCCTAACATGGACATGGGTGACAAGTTGGAAGTTAGCTACAGATTGCTACGCTACAATGGTTGTGATATTATCAACAAAGACTTCCCAACCACCTTTAAATAAAAAATAAATCCACCTGTCCATCCTCTACAAATGGTAGATTGCCTCAGAAGTAATTACGATTTCCCAGGTCCTTCACCCCCCCCCTCGCCCCCACCCCAACCCTACCACATCCTGTAGCGCATCAAAAACCCATATCATCACCCTCCTCCCCTCCACAATCCCACAATCCACCGGGATGAGCCCCTCTCGTCTCTTCTTATGATGATGTCACGGAGGAAACCCACCGGTTTATCCCTCACACGGTCAGTCAAGTCAGCCGACCAATCGGATTTGAGCTTGTGGTGAGGGGTCGCTGACCAATCGGTGGTGGGATCCTTCCTGGGGGGGTTTGATTACAATCTTGGCTGCCTGACAACATCCTCTCTCAGCCCCGCCCCCCTCCCGTCGCCCTCCGCACCTCCTCCACCCCCACCTCTCTCTCTCTCTCTCTCTCTCTCTCTCTCTCTCTCTCTCTTGTTTGTTGGGACCTCCTCGGTGTAGAATGCAGAAGTAGCCGCAAATTAACCTCCTCTGGCGCCTCCTCTCACCCCGAGAGACTCCTGGCATTGTGGGAAAAGCTTTTGGGAGGTGTACACACACACACACACACACACACACACACACACACACACACACACACACACACACACACACACACACACACACACACACACACACACACACACACACACACACACACACACACACACACACACACACACACACACACACTCGGGCTCAGAAAAAAGACACAGTGTAAATATATAGAGAAATCTATAAAGATATAATAATAACAAGTTCCAACTGGACCCAAAAGCTTTTCCTGCGGTAAAGGGTTCTTCACTCTAAATCTTAACAGCGATCTCTCTCAACTTCTAGGTTACAGGATCTCTCTCTCTCTCTCTCTCTCTCTCTCTCTCTCTCTCTCTGCCTGTCTTTCGCTTGTAGCGGAACGCCGGTTGGCGTCGATGCTAACCTGTGAATTGCATGAATCCACAGATCAACATGCAATGACTTCCAGATCAGTACCTCGTCGTAGCGCCTCCCATGTAGCTGTGTGTTGTCGCCCCCTGTGGCCAGTATCCGCCCAGCGTGGAGACTAACAAAGCTTTTAGCGCATTGTTGTTCGGGGATTGATGTCATAATCTGGAATAATCCCATATCTACGGGTCTCAAAGAATTACAAAATAGCCTCAGATTATATAGGATACATTTCGCCCCCCTGGTGGGATTTAACCCAACAACCCGCTGGAGCTCCTGGTTGAGTGTCTGGGAGGTGGCTCGGAGGAGCAGTTGGGATCGGGGTGCGATCCCAGAAGCAATCCTCCCAGCTTCCTGGTACTGGACGGGACATAATCCCATAATCTGATTGAACTGGCAAATGGGACTCTCTCTCTCATAGTCTTACTCACACGCACACACTCACACACGCACACACACACACACATGCACACACACACACACACATACGCACACACACATACGCACACACACACACACACACACACACATACGCACACACACATACACACACACACACGCGCACACACACACATAGGCACACACACATACGCACACACACACACACAACACACACACATACGCACACATACGCACACACACATACGCACACACACATACGCACACACACACATACGCACACACACACACACAACACACACACATACGCACACATACGCACACACACATACACACACACATAGGCACACACACACACACATACGCACACACACACACACACACACACACACACACACACACACACACACACACACACACACACATACGTACACATACGCACACACACACACACACACACACACATGCGCGATGGGGGCTCGTAGTAGTGTCTGCTAAAGGAGATTAGGAATAATTCTTGACCTTTTGCCATCAGATACTCTCACTCCTCAACTGTATGTGGGACACACACACACACACACACACACACACACACACACACACACACACACACACACACACACACACACACACACACACACACACACACACACACACACACACACACACACACACACACACACACACACAGTAGAGTATGTGGGACACACAGTTCAGCAGATCATGGGGCTGTGTGTCTCTGTGCCCTCGGGGAGCGTAAGACTGTTGAGTTGAATCACAGTCGAGCGCTCATAAACACTACATAAACACACACACACACACACACACACACACACACACACACACACACACACACACACACACACACTCGTTGATACTACTAATGACCATATTTATTATATTTGCACATTATCCCGTTACAGTAAGCTTTTGGGAGGTGTACACACACACACACACACACACACACACACACACACACACACACACACACACACACACACACACACACACACACACACACACACACACACACACACACACACACACACACACACACACACACACACTCGGGCTCAGAAAAAAGACACAGTGTAAATATATAGAGAAATCTATAAAGATATAATAATAACAAGTTCCAACTGGACCCAAAAGCTTTTCCTGCGGTAAAGGGTTCTTCACTCTAAATCTTAACAGCGATCTCTCTCAACTTCTAGGTTACAGGATCTCTCTCTCTCTCTCTCTCTCTCTCTCTCTCTCTCTCTCTCTCTCTGCCTGTCTTTCGCTTGTAGCGGAACGCCGGTTGGCGTCGATGCTAACCTGTGAATTGCATGAATCCACAGATCAACATGCAATGACTTCCAGATCAGTACCTCGTCGTAGCGCCTCCCATGTAGCTGTGTGTTGTCGCCCCCTGTGGCCAGTATCCGCCCAGCGTGGAGACTAACAAAGCTTTTAGCGCATTGTTGTTCGGGGATTGATGTCATAATCTGGAATAATCCCATATCTACGGGTCTCAAAGAATTACAAAATAGCCTCAGATTATATAGGATACATTTCGCCCCCCTGGTGGGATTTAACCCAACAACCCGCTGGAGCTCCTGGTTGAGTGTCTGGGAGGTGGCTCGGAGGAGCAGTTGGGATCGGGGTGCGATCCCAGAAGCAATCCTCCCAGCTTCCTGGTACTGGACGGGACATAATCCCATAATCTGATTGAACTGGCAAATGGGACTCTCTCTCTCATAGTCTTACTCACACGCACACACTCACACACGCACACACACACACACACATGCACACACACACACACACATACGCACACACACATACGCACACACACACACACACACACACACATACGCACACACACATACACACACACACACGCGCACACACACACATAGGCACACACACATACGCACACACACACACACAACACACACACATACGCACACATACGCACACACACATACGCACACACACATACGCACACACACACATACGCACACACACACACACAACACACACACATACGCACACATACGCACACACACATACACACACACATAGGCACACACACACACACATACGCACACACACACACACACACACACACACACACACACACACACACACACACACACACACACACATACGTACACATACGCACACACACACACACACACACACATGCGCGATGGGGGCTCGTAGTAGTGTCTGCTAAAGGAGATTAGGAATAATTCTTGACCTTTTGCCATCAGATACTCTCACTCCTCAACTGTATGTGGGACACACACACACACACACACACACACACACACACACACACACACACACACACACACACACACACACACACACACACACACACACACACACACACACACACACACACACACACACACACACACACACACAGTAGAGTATGTGGGACACACAGTTCAGCAGATCATGGGGCTGTGTGTCTCTGTGCCCTCGGGGAGCGTAAGACTGTTGAGTTGAATCACAGTCGAGCGCTCATAAACACTACATAAACACACACACACACACACACACACACACACACACACACACACACACACACACACACACACACACACTCGTTGATACTACTAATGACCATATTTATTATATTTGCACATTATCCCGTTACAGTAAGCATCCAGGCGTTGTCCCACAGAGTTGAAGGCTGTCGAGGCTATCTATTGGTGGGTCAGTGCATTTGGGGGCGGTGCTTGGAGTGGCTCGAGCGTGGTAGCCGTGTGTGTGGTGTGTTGTTGTTTTGCGGGGGGCGTGCCGAGCCGTGAGTGACAGTGGTGTGTGACCTATCCCAGGTGGAGGACCGCTCTAAGCTGAACAGACAGAGTTCCCCGGCGCCGCAGCACAAAGGCTCCAACCGCATCTCCGACCCCTCCCTCCCCCCCCGCTCAGAGTCCTTCAGCGGCGGGGGCATGCTGCCCGCCCACACCCCCCCCACCCACCGCTCCATCCAACCACAGGTGTGTGTGTGTGTGTGTGTGTGTGTGTGTGTGTGTGCACAGTGAGAGGTGTGTGTGTGTGTTTTACAGTGAAATGCGTATGCGGTCAAGTAACCTCCACCCTCTGGTCTCTCTCTCTCGTCACTCCATCTCTCTCTATCACTCCATCCCTTCCTCCCTCTCTGCTCTTTCCGTGACTCTCCCTTGTTCTCTACCTCCGCTATCCCCCCATCTCTCTATGCCTCCTTCCTTCTCTCCCTCCCTCACTCCCCCTATCTGCCTCCCTATCTCTCTCCCTCCCTTTCTTTCTCCATCTCTCCCTCCATCCCTCCCTACCTACCTATCCACCTCCATCTCTCTCTCTCCCTCCCTACCTGTCCACCTCCATCTCTCCCTCCCTACCTCCGTCTCTCCCTCCCTCCCTACCTATGTACCTCCCTCCCTCCCTCCCTCCCTCCCTCCCTCCCTCCCTCCCTCCCTCCCTCCCTCCCTCCCTCCCTCCCTCCCTCCCTACCTGTCCACCTCCCTACCTGTCCACCTCCCTCCGTCTCTCCCTCCCTCCGTCTCTCCCTCCCTCCCTACCTATGTACCTCCCTCCATCTCTCTCTCCATCCCTCCCTCCCTCCCTCCATCTCTCCTCCCTCCCTCCTTCTCTCTCTTCCTCCCTCCCTCCCTCTGTCTCTCCCTCCCTCCCTCCTTCTCTCTCTCCCTCCCTACCTGTCCACCTTCCTCCATCTCTCCCTCCCTCCCTCCCTCCCTACCTGTCCACCTTCCTCCATCTCTCCCTCCCTACCTGTCCACCTTCCTCCATCTCTCCCTCCCTCCCTCCCTCCCTACCTGTCCACCTTCCTCCATCTCTCCCTCCCTCCCTCCCTCCCTACCTGTCCACCTTCCTCCATCTCTCCCTCCCTACCTGTCCACCTTCCTCCATCTCTCCCTCCCTCCCTCCCTCCCTACCTGTCCACCTTCCTCCATCTCTCCCTCCCTCCCTCCCTCTCCCTCCCTCCCTCCCTCCCTCCCTCCCTCCCTCCCCCCACCTCCCCCCCTCCTCCCCCCAGATGGCCCACCTGGTTCCGGTGAAGACCATGTCGGGCTCCCAGTCTCTTCAGGACCAGACGGCGGGCTCTGCCCTGGGGGAGGGGGGGTCCGGCTCCCCCTCCCGCCCCGAGATGCCTCGTCAGAACTCGGACCCCACCTCCGACACCCCGACCCCCCCGCCGCGTGTCACCGTCCGGGACGAACGGGACCGGGACAGGACGGCCTGGCTGAGAGAAGAGGACGCACCGCCCCCCAAGGTCCGGACAGGGGGACAGACGGAGAGATGGGGAGACAGTGAGACAGACGGAGAGATGGGGAGACAGTGAGACAGACGGAGAGATGGGGAGACAGTGAGACAGACGGAGAGATGGGGAGACAGTGAGACAGATGGAGAGATGGGGAGACAGTGCGACAGGCGGAGAGATGGGGAGAGAGGGAGACAGACGGAGAGATGGGGAGACAGTGAGACAGACGGAGAGATGGGGAGACAGTGAGACAGACGGAGAGATGGGGAGAGAGGGAGACAGACGGAGAGATGGGGAGACAGTGAGACAGACGGAGAGATGGGGAGACAGTGAGACAGACGGAGAGATGGGGAGAGAGGGAGACAGACGGAGAGATGGGGAGACAGTGAGACAGACGGAGAGATGGGGAGACAGTGAGACAGACGGAGAGATGGGGAGACAGTGAGACAGACGGAGAGATGGGGAGAGAGGGAGACAGACGGAGAGATGGGGAGACAGTGAGACAGACGGAGAGATGGGGAGACAGTGAGACAGACGGAAGGACAGGGGGCCAGGGCTGGTACTAGTACATTTAGAGATAGGGATGTCCGATATTATCGGCCGATATCGGCAGTAAAATGTGATATCGGAAAATATCGGTATCGGTTTAAAAAAAAAAAAAACAATAACAATATTTGTTATATATATATCCAGTGAAATTATTAGTTACCTGAAATTATTCAGTTTTTTGGACGGGGATACCCTGCATATATCGGTATCGGTTGATTAAGAGTTGGACAATATCGGAATATCGGTATCGGTAAAAAAGCCAATATCGAGCATCCCTATTTAGAGAGCTAGGCATTCATCCAGATCTCAGACATCCATGTTGCAAATGGCTGTACTGAATCAAATGTGTAACAGAATTGTGCCCCTTTCCCAGTAAGCTAACATGAAACAGCTGATTATGTACAGATCCCTGAATATCTCTGTCTCCAGAGAGATCTATGACCTATATATATGCACTGTAGCATTGAACGTGAGACTGTTAGTGAGACTGTTAGTGAGACTGTTAGTGAGACTGAGACTGTTAGTGCTTGAGAAAGACTATTACCCCCCTTAGTAATATTGGTGGTTTTTATTTCCCCCTCAAATTGATATTTTTGGCCTGGCTGGTGCCCGAGGCGATCTGGCTATATGGCCCATGGCAGGGTTGTCAAACTCAATTACCAAGGGGGCCGAAATGAAAAATACGGATGATTTATAATAATACCTAAAAAAGGTGCATTTTCCTGAGGTCACTTGCTTTTAATTGGTCTTGTTGTTTATCTATTCGGTTTGTGCAGTCAGCTTCTATCCCCAGGCCATCAGGCTGCTCAATGTGTACTCACTGTAACACGAACTCCTCCATTCTACATTCACTGCACACAACACCCCCATGCACACACTCACTCTGAACATTCACTTTAAACATAAAACATTTAAAATAAACATTACACCATATTTGATCAATTTATTCCTAAAGGATTTGCACTACCTCTTCTACCCATTTGTTTTCCTTTGCATTTTGTACATAGTACACACATTTGTTTTGTATATTGTATATTTTGTATAGTGTCTGGTCTTTATATAACTTTTTACCGCATGAAGCACAATCTCAGGAGGCTCATACAGAACCAAGCATTTCACTATAATGTACCTTATATGTGACAAAACACAACGTGAAACCAAACAAACCTCTTCTTTCAGTCTCTCTCTCCCTGTGTCTTCATGCTAACGGTGTACAGTATACAGCTCCAGCGACGTCTCATTAGCACATGCAGCAAAAACAGAGAGACTCCCCCAGGCCATCAGAACACTGAACACTGATCTCCCCACACACAAGCACACATGAACACACACACACACACACACACACACACACACACACACACACACACACACACACACACACACACACACACACACACACACACACACACACACACACACACACACATCCTCACAAATACACTACAGAAAGGTCACTTTAAAAACATCTGTATATTTATATATTATTGTATGTATTACTCATTGCCTTTATTCTTAAGCTTAGCATTGTATTTTATTCTTGTACTTTATTTATTTTTTATCATTTCTACTCTATTTTATTATCTATTCTATTTTATTATTCTATTTAATTATTTGTATTTTTGCACAATCGAGGCGGGCATGGCCACCTACATGTCTCGTGTACGTATGTGACAAATAAAACTCTTGAATCTTCTTATGTTGTTGTTGTTGTTGTTGTTGTTGTTGTGTGTCCAGGTTCCCCAGAGGACCACCTCCATCTCCCCGGCCCTGGTGAGGAAGACGTCCCCTAACGGAGGGCTGGGCCCGGGGCCCCGCAGTGGCTCTCAGCTCATACGAACAAGGTACTGTACGCCCTCGCGTTCACACGCTCCTAGGCTGGTAAAGATATGCCTCCTAAAGTGTGTAAATGGAAGTACAGGAAGTACAGGCTTTCGAGTTTCGACAAAACAATTATAGAAACGTGTGAAGTGCACAATATTTCCTCGTTTAAGCCACTGCAACGGCTTTGCCTGAAGATTTTACTACATGACCGGGACGTTCTATAGCTTGTTTGCCGACAGGATTCGGGAAAAGTTTGGTCCGTTCGGAGGCAGCTTCCAGGGGAAGTACATACACCGGAAATTCTACCCCATACACACTTTCGGCAGTAGTTCTTTATCAGGCTTTATCTCATGGAGGAGATAAAACTGAGAACGAGGTTCACACACTCCTATCTGCTTCAAACTGGACTTGAAGGAGTCTTTATTCGTAGCACACGTTGCAACGTAGTCACGCAGCGACACACACACATGCGATGGGTCTTCCTCTCTGCACTTGACCCATCCTGTCGTCCTTCCCCTCACGGGCAGCCAGGAGCAGACATGGGTTTGCGGGCCAAGTGCTCCTTTCCATCTTCGTCAGGGACGCGACAGCGTTTTTTTCCATTGGGTTTCTCTCTTTTTCTCAAGTTTCAAGTTTCTTTAATAGTTGTCATACAGAAGTACAGAATACTTTTATACAAAATGCTTCTTACTGTTGCGCTCCAGAGACTGTGCAGGACAAGATAAGTATGAAATAAAATAACATAGTAAAATTAGAAGTAAAAAAAAATGAGGTCACAGTGTTCAGTTTAGACATATGTACAATGTTCGATGCAGAATAGACGTAGTTACCATACAATATACAATACTGTGCAGTGTACTAATATACAATACTATATAGTGCAAGGCAGAAATGGAGAAATGGGACGAGGTGCAATTTAGGTACAATTCACAGTAGGTGTACGAGTTGTAGTGCAAATCCTTTATCAATAAATATAAAGTGTAAGTGTGTTTGTGTGATCTGGAGGGGAAACCCTTGCGAGACACGGGGGGAACATGCAAACTCCACACAGAAAGGCCCGGGAGATACCAGGTCCTTCTTGCTAGCATGTGACATGCCCCTTGTTTTGTATTCAAAGTGCTCATGTTTTGTAGGGGTGGACTACACTGCAGGGGGTGACCCTGCGCTCTGACCTCTCTGATGAAATGCACATGTGTGTGGGGCACTGTGTGTACAGTATGTGTAACTAGGAGGGATATCCAAAAAGACTAATTTAAATTGCCTTGTGTACATTGACAATTAAAAGTAATCTTCTTATAAACGTATAATCCTCTAAAGCAACTGGCGAACACTATTAACCTTTTTGTTACAAAGCGTGTATATTGTGTGACTCTCTTGTTCTCTAATCTTGGCAATCTGTAGGATTTAGTGAACCACCGATTTATAGCTCTGAGGTCATGGGAAAGTTGAAACCATGTCACAAACAAAAGATTCTTGGAATCGTTGGAACGTTTGTGGAATCGATTTGTAATCTTGGATACAGTCTCGATTTAATATTTTCTCCCACCACCCCTACTGTTTTGTAGGTATCTTGTCGAGTTATAGAGTAGATTTCAGTCGCACGTTACAGCATGTGGACCCTACTGTATGCACAGGACCCACGAGGGCTCCACGCGTGTTTGTGATGCAATACATTTCGGGAGCAACAGAGAGTTCTGCTTTCTGCTGGAACGGCTCACTTGTTGGAGCAAATGATTAATGTATCCCCCCTTGTCAAATATAGAAATAGTGATACTTCAATTTCCTTCTTTAATCAATGGTTCATGGTAGGGATGTTCGATATTGGCTTTTTTACCGATATCCGATATACCAATATTGTCCAACTCTTAATTTCCGATACCGATATATGTGGGGTTTCTCCCCCAAAAAAACGGAATCATTTCAGGTAATTAACATTACATATCTCTTGTCGTGGAATTAACACAACATTATGCATACTTTTGACAAAGAATTTGTTCTTACTTGCCTGGGTAAATAAAGGTTAAATACATGTAAATTAAACATTTAAATAATTTGAAAACCAATACCGATCATTTCCGATATTACATTTTAATGCCAACATCGGCCGATAGTATCGGTAGGCCGATGATATCGGACATCCCTAGTTCATGGGTCTCTTTATATTTGATCCACGTGTAACAATTGCTCTAATGTTTTTTTCTCAATCTTTTTAATTAGCTTAAGTCCCACTGGCAGACAGAATGGACTGAGAGTTTTCCGGAAGCCTTGGTTGTGATCCAGAATGTGTTGACGTTGTTTCAGTAACCCCGACCTGCGTCGCTCGGAGCACTCGCTGGACGCCGTGCTGCAGAGGACCTCGTCCCACTCCTCCTCTTCCTCCTCGCCTTCATCACAGGGAGGCTCCGCAGAGAGGAGGGGTGCGTGCACACACACACACACACACACACACATACACGCAAACACATACATTATGCACACACTCACACGTAAATACACACACAAGCAAACACATAAATCTGCACACGCGCACGCATGCGCACACACACACACACACACACACACACACACACACACACACACACACACACTCACACTCACACACGTACACACACACACACACACACACACACACACACACACACTCACACACACACACACACACACAGGGTATGAGTGGGACGGACGGTGTCAGTTCCGGTTCTGCTCTGATCAACCTGTCCGATGTGCCCTGTTACTCTCATCCTCCAGAGAGACGGAGGGAGAGGAAGAATGATAGGTAGAGAGAGAGAGAGAGAGAGAGGGAGAGGGGGAGAGAGAGAGAGAGAGAGAGAGAGAGAGAGGGAGAGGGGGAGAGAGAGGGGGGTAGAAGAACAGATCAAACTAAGGCCAGAGGGATATTCAAGACACGCATGCAGCCCCCACTGACAGACATATGACATATGACAGTTCTACAGTATACTTCCTCACATTACAAACCACATGTAACACAATGTAACATATAGTACATACATATCAACCATACATTACATACATGATGTCAAACATACATTACATACGTGATGTCAAACATACATTACATACATGATGTCAAACATACATTACATACGTGATGTCAAACATACATTACATACATGATGTCAACCACACATTACATACATGATGTCAAGTTGTCAACCATACATTACATACATGATGTCAAACATACATTACATACATGATGTCAAACATACATTACATACATGATGTCAAACATACATTACATACATGATGTCAAACATACATTATGTTTTACATGTCGCTGCTTTCTGTAGTCGGGTCCCAACTAGAAAACTGCTAAATTACTGTATTACCCTGTATTTTACTGTCATACACTTTTACTATCATGTAGACTATTCTGTTTTGTGTTTTTGTGTTTACATGTGATGTATTGTATATTGTATACATGCACTTTTATTATGTTCTTGTGTGATGTATCGCACATTTTATTGCTGTCGTCTTGGCCAGGTCTCCTTTGCAAAAGAGATCTTGTATCTCAATGGGACTTAAAAAAAAAAAAAAAAAGAAAAAATTATAATTACATACATGATGTCAAACATACATTACATGCATGATGTAAAACATACATTACATACATGATGTAAAAAATACATTACATACATGATATCAACCATACATTACATACATGATGTCAAACATACATTACATACATGATGTCAAACATACATTACATACATGATGTCAAACATACATTATATACATGATGTCAAACATACATTACATACATGATGTCAAACATACATTACATACATGATGTCAAACATACATTATATACATGATGTCAAACATACATTACATACATGATGTCAAACATATAGTACATACATGATGTCAAACACTATCAACTACATCTATATGTATAACTCAAACAGCATTACCTTTGATAATACGAGGTAATCTGTTTGTTTGTATACGCATTTTCTTTTTTACGTATACATTTTTATTTGGTATCAAACTTGAGCCATTAAAGGGGCATGTTTTTTACCTTAAACCTTTGGTCCTTTTGTGAGCAGAACGTGTGATAAAGAGCGTGGCTGCATCGTGCCCCCGAGACACTCACCCAGAGGACAGCATTGTTCCCCTGAGGCGGGCGCCCTTTAAGTCTGACACTGTGCAGATACATGGTTTCTCATTACACTGATGACGTTTACTGTTCTGTTAAAAAAAACGCTAATGTTGGATTCTTGCCTTTG
>NC_140166.1:212134057-212137464 GCF_963971535.1 Notolepis coatsorum
CTGTTGTCGTGGTTACTGGATCAGGAGGAGCTGGTAAGCCTACCGTGTATAACGGTCCATCCCCCCCCTCCCCCCTCCTTGTCTGCATGACTTGATCTGGTCCATCGACTCGGGCGAATGGGGGGGAGGGACCATGGGCCTGTTGGCATGGGGGTGTTTGGTAGAGGGTGCAGATTGATGCTGCACTCCTGTAGTATAATGTACATTATGTCATTGCCATAAGTAATGTATTTACTTATTGTTTACATTGCTCATCGGCGAAAGTCCAAAACAAACAGCGTGACCGGGAGTCAAACTAACAATGCTTATGGTTGCAGGCGAGTGCTCTCACTACTATATTAAGACACCCACCCTGATACAAACACAGCTCTCACTACTAGATTAAGACACCCACCCTGATACAAACACAGCTCTCACCACTAGATTAAGACACCCACCCTGATACAAACACAGCTCTCTCACCACTAGATTAAGACACCCACCCTGATACAAACACAGCTCTCACTACTAGATTAAGACACCCACCCTGATACAAACACAGCTCTCACTACTAGATTAAGACACCCACCCTGATACAAACACAGCTCTCACTACTAGATTAAGACACCCACCCTGATACAAACACAGCTCTCTCACCACTAGATTAAGACACCCACCCTGATACAAACACAGCTCTCACTACTAGATTAAGACACCCACCCTGATACAAACACAGATCTCACCACTAGACTAAGACACCCATCCTGATACAAACACAGCTCTCACCACTAGACTAAGACACCCATCCTGATACAAACACAGCTCTCACCACTAGATTAAGACACCCACCCTGATACAAACACAGCTCTCACCACTAGACTAAGACACCCATCCTGATACAAACACAGCTCTCACCACTAGATTAAGACACCCACCCTGATACAAACACAGCTCTCACTACTAGACTAAGACACCCACCCTGATACAAACACAGCTCTCACTACTAGACTAAGACACCCACCCTGATACAAACACAGCTCTCACTACTAGACTAAGACACCCACCCTGATACAAACACAGCTCTCACTACTAGACTAAGACACCCACCCACCCTGATACAAACACAGCTCTCACTACTAGACTAAGACACCCACCCTGATACAAACACAGCTCTCACTACTAGACTAAGACACCCACCCACCCTGATACAAACACAGCTCTCACTACTAGACTAAGACACCCACCCACCCTGATACAAACACAGCTCTCACCACTAGATTAAGACACCCACCCTGATACAAACACAGCTCTCACCACTAGACTAAGACACCCACCCTGATACAAACACAGCTCTCACCACTAGACTAAGACACCCACCCACCCTGATACAAACACAGCTCTCACTACTAGACTAAGACACCCACCCACCCTGATACAAACACAGCTCTCACCACTAGACTAAGACACCCACCCTGATACAAACACAGCTCTCACTACTAGACTAAGACACCCACCCACCCTGATACAAACACAGCTCTCACCACTAGACTAAGACACCCACCCTGATACAAACACAGCTCTCACTACTAGACTAAGACACCCACCCACCCTGATACAAACACAGCTCTCACCACTAGACTAAGACACCCACCCTGATACAAACACAGCTCTCACTACTAGACTAAGACACCCACCCACCCTGATACAAACACAGCTCTCACTACTAGACTAAGACACCCACCCTGATACAAACACAGCTCTCACTACTAGACTAAGACACCCACCCACCCTGATACAAACACAGCTCTCACCACTAGACTAAGACACCCACCCTGATACAAACACAGCTCTCACTACTAGACTAAGACACCCACCCTGATACAAACACAGCTCTCACTACTAGACTAAGACACCCACCCTGATACAAACACAGCTCTCACCACTAGACTAAGACACCCATCCTGATACAAACACAGCTCTGACCACTAGACTAAGACACCCACCCTGATAAAAACACAGCTCTCACTACTAGACTAAGACACCCACCCTGATATAAACACAGCTCTCACCACTAGACTAAGACACCCACCCTGATACAAACACAGCTCTCACCACTAGACTGAGGCACCCACCCTGATACAAACACAGTAGGGCTGACCCCTATTAGTCGATTAGTCGACTAGTCGGTCGAAAGGAGCCGTAGTCGACTGGCCAACCTCTTAGTCGAATATAATAATAAAAAAAAATGATAATAATAATAATCTTTTTTTTATCATTCTTTCCAAAAGAAAAGAGGCCTAGAAGCGTGGCTAACGCTAATGGCATGCATACCAGAGGCTAACTGCCTACGAAAACAGGCACAGAGGCACTGAAAGAGGATTTCACCCATCTAATGAACACACTAGACTAGACAAATATCAAGATGTATCCATCAGTGGACCAATTGCATGCTTTTGCAGAGGACAAGAAGCCTTCAGTCGACTCCTTCAGACATTAAGCACCCCCCACAGCCCAAATTAAATGATAAAAAAAAATGTTGGCCAATCATAGTCGACCATCCAAATCCTTAGTCGGGGACAGCCCTAAAACACAGCAATACTATGTTGATGGTTCGTTTTTAACGTTTAACGTTTATGGTTAAGATAAAAAGTTAGGGTTAAGGTTATGGTTAGTTTAATGTAACAGTGTGGTTAAGGTTAGGGTTAGTCATGGTAGTCTTGTGGTAAAGGCACTTCCCTCCCATGTGAGTGTCCCGGGTTCATTTCCCAGCAGGGGAACTCAAACACAAGAGTTAACATTTTCTATTTTAATCTTTAATATATGTACTTATTTCTAAATACGTAAATATGTCAATAATGTTACTTATTTGTAATATGTACACATTGTAAATGTTCGTAATACATCAATATATTACTTATAACATAACGTTCAATATGTACCTGTTTATCCTGTGGTGGATAAGTACTTTAGGTCGGGCTGGTCGTATACAGCAAGCCTTCTCTTCCAGGGCCCACGGTTATACAGTTCATACTTAGAAAGAATAAAAGTACTGATCTGAGAACAACAGTCAAGTTCAAGTTCAAGTTCAAGTTCTTTAATAGTTGTCATACAGAAGTACAGAATACTTTCATGCAAAATGCTTCTTACTGTTACGCTCCAGAGACTGTGCTAGACAAGATAGTATCAAATAACATAATAACATAATATAGCATGAATTTAGAAGAAGAAAATGAGGTCACAGTGTTCGGTATAGACATATGTACAATGTACACTTGGCCATACAAACTTCATCATTTAAGGGGCGGGCTGGTCTCAGGTCAGCACGCCTGTTCTGAGAGACTGTATGCATGTTTGTTCGACAATGCATCAGTTATCTGTGCTTCTAGGCATGATGCTGATGCCCCCCCCACCCACCCAACCCCCCCTCC
>NC_140166.1:212140164-212145164 GCF_963971535.1 Notolepis coatsorum
AGGCTTCCGGAAAACTCTCAGTCCATTCTGTCTGCCAGTGGGACTTAAGCTAATTAAAAAGATTGAGAAAAACATTAGAGCAATTGTTACACGTGGATCAAATATAAAGAGACCCGTGAACTAGGGATGTCCGATATCATCGGCCGATGTTGGCATTAAAATGTAATATCAGAAATGATCTGTATTGGTTTTAAAATTATTTTATTTTTAATTTACATTTATTTAACCTTTATTTACCCAGGCAAGCAAGTAAGAACAAATTCTTATTTAATTTATTGTCAAAATTATGCATAATGTTGTGTTAATTCCACGACAAGAGATATGTAATGTTAATTACCTGAAATGATTCCGTTTTTTGGGGGGGAAACCCTGCATATATCGGTATCGGTTGATATCGGTATCGGAAATTAAGAGTTGGACAATATTGGTATATCGGATAGTGGTAAAAAAGCCAATATCGAACATCCCTACCATGAACCATTGATTAAAGAAGGAAATTGAAGTATCACTATTTCTATATTGACAAGGGGGGATACATTAATCATTTGCTCCAACAAGTGAGCCGTTCCAGCAGAAAGCAGAACTCTCTGTTGCTCCCTAAATGTATTGCATCACAAACATGCGTGGAGCCCTTGTGGGTCCTTTGCATACAGTAGGGTCGACATGCTGTAACGTGCGACTGAAATCTACTCTATAACTCTACAAGATACCTACAAACAGTAGGGGTGGTGGGAGAAAATATTAAATCGAGACTGTATCCAAGATTACAAATCGATTCCAAACGTTCCAACGCTTTCCAAGAATCTTTTGTTTGTGACATGGTTTCAACTTTCTCACGACCTCAGAGCTATAAATTGGTGGTTCACTAAATCCTACAGATTGCCAAGATTAGAGAACAAGAGAGTCACACAATATACATGCTTTGTAACAAAAAGGTTAATAGTGTTCGCCAGTTGCTTTAGAGGATTATACGTTTATAAGAAGATTACTTTTAATTGTCAATGTACACAAGGCAATTTAAATTAGTCTTTTTGGATATCCCTCCTAGTTCACATACTGTACACACAGTCCCCCACACACATGTGCATTTAATCAGAGAGGTCAGAGTGCAGGGTCGCCCGCAGTGTAGTCCACCCCTACAAAAATGAGCACTTTGAATACAAAACAAGGGGCCTGTCACATGATAGCAAGAAGACCAGGGCCCTCATTTATCAATGGTGCGTACGAACAGATATGTGCGTAACCCGTGCGTACAATCATTTCTAAGCAAAGTGTGGGACTTATCATTTTGAACGTGTGCTTGACTTTGTGCGTATATTTACGCACAGCTCCGACCGTGCGTACCTGGCGCCCGGTGGTAGAATATGAAGACTGCAGCCTGCAACGCGGAAATAAGCTTCCGTGCATTCGTTTCAACAATGGCGTGTTCAACTTCTGTATGACCCGTAATTCATTATAGTTCATTGTAAAATAGCGACAGTAGTGTAATTATTGTCAAACCCTATAAATATAGCATTTGGAATAGGTCTTTCTTTCCGAATGAATGCAGCATGGTTTATATATAGCGATATTGGAGGGGTGCACTGACTGCGCTCTGCGGGGAACTGTTTTCAGAGATAGCAGATACGAATGAATGAATGAATGAATGAGGGGCAGTCTAATTGCAGAGAGAACATAATATTAACTAGAGTCCACTATACCCGAGACACCTCCTTCATTTGTACCGCAATTTGAGACCGGAATTGGAGCGTGGAACAAGTGCCACCGGCAGGGTCCATCGTGATATTGGAGATGGATCGAGCAATAGACTGTTACTGTACCACCCATGTAGCTGTCAAAGCTCCATCACAAATGCAGTTATGTGAATAGAAAGGGATTCCACTCAGTGATGCGCATTTGCCTGATACATGTCGTTGCTGCATGCCGAGAGGAAGGCGATGCTGCATGTTTTCAATTCATTAAATAAAACTGATACTTTCTGCAAGGGTTTACTGACTGTCATACAAATAATCAACCAACTACATACTGTAACTTTTCAATGCACGTTTTTATTTACATTGTGACAGCCTTGTGAGCTCCCGCACACAGACATGATGGAATTCAAGTTCAAGTCTGTATTGATCACATATAGGCAGGCTACACATGGCGTAGGCTATGGCAGTGAGATTCATTGTTCTTGTATATGCTCTTGTATTATTGTTTATATAGGCTACCTAATACCGACATCAAAATAGATTGTATGCCTCTACAAATCATATACAGGTCGAAAATTGACGGGGAACTTTAATTCCTGGGTATTAATCAAACGAAACGAAGAAAAGCCATATTCCAGCATGGTTATTAATGACACCAATGGCAAACAGTGGTTAACGGTCTTTATTAGTGTTTGCGCTGCCCAGGCAGCAAGGTCTTTAGGAAGTTAATAGATATCATATCCGACATCACCGTACGTGTACATGTCTGTCAGCCTCCATAACGCTTCGCTCGGCTTAGTCCACTTTTCCACATTTCATGGGGGTGTTCCATTACCGTTTATGGTCAATTACGGGCGGTTCTATATGCAAATACTTAAAATCGTGCACGAGCGCGGAGCGTAGAACAAATGGTATTTATCAACACGGAGTGTGCGTACGACCCGTGTACGCACGTGTGATAAATCCAGATTTTTCTGTGCGTACACACATTCTAAATTCTGTGCTTAAGAACGAAAATAGAACACTTTCTAAGAATTGTTGATAAATGAGGGCCCAATCTCCCGGGCCTTTCTGTGTGGAGTTTGCATGTTCCCCCTGTGTCTCGCAAGAGTTTCCCCTCCAGAAAAAGAGAGAAACCCAATGGAAAAAACGCTGTCGCGTCGCGGACGAAGATGGAAAGGAGCACTTGGCCGCAAACCCATGTCTGCTCCCGGCTGCCCTTGAGGGGGAAGGACGACGGGATGGGTCAATCGCAGAGAGGAAGACCCATCGCATGTGTGTGTCGCTGCGTGACTACGTTGCAACATGTGCTACGAATAAAGACTCCTTCAAGTCCAGTTTGAAGCAGATAGGAGCGTGTGAACCTCGTTCCCAGTTGTATCTCCTCCGTGAGATAAAGCCTGATAAAGAACTACTGCCGAAAGTGTGTCTATGTGGTAGAATTTCCGGTGTATGTACTTCCCATGGAAGCTGGCTCCGAACGGACCAAACTTTTCCCGAATCCTGTCGGCAAACAAGACGCTGTTGCGCGGCACCACCCACTTCAATGACAGAGCTCTCATATTTGCGAATGCATAAACTATATCTTAAATTATGGCTATGTGTCTAATATGGCCATCGCTTATCAATTGACAGAGCTCTCATATTTGCGAATGCAACAGCGTTCACCCTGATGTAAACAAAACAAATCATTGATAAGCGACGGCCATATTAGACACATATAGCCATAATTTAAGATATAGTTTATGCATTCGCAAATATGAGAGCTCTGTCATTGAAGTGGGTGGTGGCAGCGTAACAGCGTTCACCCTGATGTAAAGTAGCGATTTTTTATTGGTTTGTCATGACAAACCAATTACATAATCCAACATATGTGTAAAGAAACAACATATTCCAGTTAACGGTATATTTTTTTAATTATTCATTACGGTATAAATTAGCTTAACTGGAGCTGTGTATTGCTGGCTCTCATATTTGCGAATGCAACAGCGTTCACCCTGATGTAAACAAAACAAGTCATTGATAAGCGACGGCCATATTAGACACATAGCCATAATTTAAGATATAGTTTATGCATTCGCAAATATGAGAGCTCTGTCATTGAAGGCGCTTGTCCCGGCTCATGCGCATGCGCGGGCGTACGAGATAACTGGCGGCGATAAGGGGGGCGTGCTAGCGTAGGGTCACGTGGGCTTAGTGGCCAATCAGAGGAACCCGGAAACCGAACAGCATTGTAGAAGGCATAGACGCGTCTCGGTCATGTAGTAAAATCTTCAGGCAAAGCCGTTGCAGTGGCTTAAACGAGGAAATATTGTGCACTTCACACGTTTCTATAATTGTTTTGTTGAAACTCGAAAGCCTGTACTTCCTGTACTTCCATTTACACACTTTAGGAGGCATATCTTTACCAGCCTAGGAGCGTGTGAACGCGAGGGCGTACAGTACCTGGTTCGTATGAGCTGAGAGCCACTGCGGGGCCCCGGGCCCAGCCCTCCGTTAGGGGACGTCTTCCTCACCAGGGCCGGGGAGATGGAGGTGGTCCTCTGGGGGACCTGGACACACAACAACAACAACAACAACATAAGAAGATTCAAGAGTTTTATTTGTCACATACGTACACGAGACATGTAGGTGGCCATGCCCGCCTCGATTGTGCAAAAATACAAATAATAAAATAGAATAATAAAATAGAATAGATAATAAAATAGAGTAGAAATGATAAAAAAAAAAAGTACAAGAATAAAATACAATGCTAAGCTTAAGAATAAAGGCAATGAGTAATATATACAATAATATATAAATATACAGATGTTTTTAAAGTGACCTTTTTGTAGTGTATTTGTGAGGATGTGTGTGTGTGTGTGTGTGTGTGTGTGTGTGTGCGTGCGTGCGTGCGTGCGTGCGTGCGTGTGTGTGTGTGTGTGTGTGTGTGTGTGTGTGTGTGTGTGTGTGTGTGTGTGTGTGTGTGTGTGTGTGTGTGTGTGTGTCATGTGTGCTTGTGTGTGGGGAGATCAGTGTTCAGTGTTCTGATGGCCTGGGGGAGTCTCTCTGTTTTTGCTGCATGTGCTAATGAGACGTCGCTGGAGCTGTATACTGTACACCGTTAGCATGAAGACACAGGGAGAGAGAGACTGAAAGAAGAGGTTTGTTTGGTTTCACGTTGTGTTTTGTCACATATAAGGTACATTATAGTGAAATGCTTGGTTCTGTATGAGCCTGATTTCCTGAGATTGTGCTTCATGCGGTAAAAAGTTATATAAAGACCAGACACTATACAAAATATACAATATACAAAACAAATGTGTG
>NC_140166.1:212150164-212157664 GCF_963971535.1 Notolepis coatsorum
CCTCACCACAAGCTCAAATCCGTTTGGTCGGCTGACTTGACTGACCGTGTGAGGGATAAACCGGTGGGTTTCCTTTCCTCCGTGACATCATCATAAGGAGAGACGAGAGGGGCTCATCCCGGTGGATTGTGGGATTGTGGAGGGGAGGAGGGTGATGATATGGGTTTTTGATGCACTACAGGATGTGGTAGGGTTGGGCTGGGGGCGAGGGGGGGGGGGTGAAGGACCTGGGAAATCGTAATTATTTCTGAGGCAATCTACCGTTTGTAGAGGATGGACAGGTGGATTTATTTTTAATTTAAAGGTGGTTGGGAAGTCTTTGTTGATAATATCACAACCATCGAAGCGTAGCAATCTGTAGCTAACTTCCAACTTCTCACCCATGTCCATGTTAGGCATATTAATCTAGAGAAACGACTAGGGCGTCTGGATTTAGGCATATTAATCTAGAGAAACGACTAGGGCGTCTGGATTTAGGCATATTAATCTAGAGAAACGACTAGGGCGTCTGGATTTAGGCATATTAATCTAGAGAAACGACTAGGGCATCTGGATTTAGGCATATTAATCTAGAGAAACGACTAGGGCGTCTGGATTTAGGCATATTAATCTAGAGAAACGACTAGGGCGTCTGGATTTAGACATATTCATCTAGAGCAGTGATTCCCAACCTGGGGTCCACCAGACCACAGATGTTTTTTTTTTTTTTTTTCAGATAAATATTTAATTAGCATATTTTTATCATCAGAAGCATGAATAGTCTCTCCACTACAATAAAAAATAAAGATAAATAAATAAACATCTAGACATGATTTTTGAACGTTAACAGTAGGCTACCGGGTAGCCGCTAAAACGCGAATCAGTTGACTGTATCACTTTCTGTAGCTAGCCTAGCACGCTAGTTAACTTTCTCGGCTCGTCTGCAGTCAGCCGCCAGAGGCGAAAATGTGTGACAAACGAAAAGGAGATGACGGCAGCTCATCTGCAAAAAAAGTTAGGACCTACAGCAATCGCGAAAATTACATCACCATGGGCTTCACTGAGGGACCAGACAAACGACCTGAGTGTGTGATTTGTGGAGAAAAGTTGGCAAACTCGAGCCTGAAGCCCAGCAAGCTGAAGAGACATCAGGCGTCTAAGCACCCAGAAACCGTTGGGAAGGATCCGGACTTTTTTCGGAGGAAAGAACAGTCTCTCAAGGCGAACAAGCCTGTTGATGTTAGAGTAGCGTGGAGCAGGGGTGGCAGTGATTTACAGAAGGCTACCGAAGCCTCCTTTGAGTGTTCGCTTTTAATTGCAAAAGCAAAGAAACCGCACAATATTGGCGAGCAGCTCATCAAACCAGCCTGCATCAAAATGGTTTAGAAACTGTGCGGCCCACAGGTGGCGGATAAACTAAAATCAGTACCACTCTCGAACAATGTAGTGAAAGACCGAATTGATAAGATGTCAAGTGATTGCGAGCAGCAGCTGTCAGAAAAGCTTAGAAAGGGTCCATTTGCCATACAACTTGATGAAACTACAACTGTCGCAGACGAGGCTGTGCTCATCTTTTATGTGCAATATATCGAAAATGAGGATCTGAAGCAGGACATTCTCATGTCAGTCAACCTTACTACCACCACTCGAGGTGAGGATATTTTTACTGCAGTGGATTCTTACTTCATTCAACATAAATGCAAACCGTTCACCATTAGGGCCTGATTTGAGAGGATGAATACAGGATTTGAATATTGGCCAAAATTTTGAAATACATATGGTGCAAGATTAGATTTGTTGATTGAAGGCACAAGTCAAAGAAGCATAGTGGGTCTAATTATGATGCATATGCCTGTGTATAAGCAGTTTGTTATTAAAATGACAAAAAAAAGGTATTAAACGCAGCTAGGACAGATTCTCTCTGCTACTGATTGTAATTTCCTGTCTCATATTTAGTTTAATTTGTTGCATTGATTTGTTCCATAAATGCAAACCGTTCACCATTAGGGACTGATTTGAGAGGATGAATACTGGATTTGAATATTGGCCAAACATTTTGAAATGCATATGGTGCAAGATGAGATTTGTTGATTGAAGGCACAAGTTAAAGAAGCATAGTGGGTCTAATTGTGATGCATATGCCTGTGTATAAGCAGTTTGTTATTAAAATGACAAAAAAAAGGTATTAAACCCAGCTAGGACAGATTCTCTCTGCTACTGATTGGAATTTCCTGTCTCATATTTAGTTTAATTTGTTGCATTGATTTGTTCCATAAATGCAAACCGTTCACCATTAGGGCCTGATTTGAGAGGATGAATACAGCATTTGAATATTGGCCAAACATTTTGAAATGCATATGGTGCAAGATGAGATTTGTTGATTGAAGGCACAAGTCAAAGAAGCATAGTGGGTCTAATTGTGATGCATATGCCTGTGTATAAGCAGTTTGTTATTAAAATGAAAAAAAAAAAAGTATTTTATTGTATCTTATTAGGAGGGGGTCCGCGAATTTCATCAGAGATGTTTGGGGGTCCCTGGGGGGAAAAAGGTTGGGAACCACTGATCTAGAGAAACGACTAGGGCGTCTGGATTTAGACATATTCATCTAGAGAAACGACTAGGGCATCTGGATTTAGACATATTAATCTAGAGAAACTACTAGGGCGTCTGGATTTAGACATATTAATCTAGAGAAACTACAGTACTAGGGTGTCTGGATTTAGGCATATTAATCTATAGCCCCTTACGTGACTGCGATCTGCAAGCCAGGGGCTTTTGTGTCACTCTCAGCTATGGCCAGGCTCATACTATGTGTGGAAAATAAATAAATAAATGTACTTTAATAATATGCAGTTAGAGATGATAGATATATAATACAAGTGAGTATGTACAATAGACATCTTCAAACAAGCGGTCCTTTCTAACTTGACTAAGTCTAAGTTTAGCCCACAGGGGGCGCAGTTTTACCTTCTTAAAAGGTTGGTTTAAAAGTGAATATCGTCCAAACCACAGGAGGCGTGATATGTGTTAAAGGTCTAAATGAGGGATGTCCGATATTATCGGCCGATATTGGCATTAAAATGTGATATCGGAAAATATCGGTATCGGTTTTCAATTTTTTTTTCAATTTTTTTTTAACATTTCTATAACCTTTATTTACCCAGGCAAGCAAGTAAGAACAAATTCTGATTTTATTTATTGTCAAAAGTATGCTTAATGTTGTGTTAATTCCACAACAAGAGATATGTAATGTTAATTACCTGAAATTATTCCGTTTTTTGGGGGGGGGAAATCCTGCATATATCGGTATCGGTTGATATCGGTATCGAAAATTAAGAGTTGGACAATATCGGTATATCGGTATCGGTAAAAAAGCCAATATCGAGCATCCCTAGTCTAAATTAAATACTGCGTCGCTGCAGAGCTCCAGGCTCCACGTCGTATTATACAGACTGAAGAAAACACCCGTGTTTAGTATAGATCCCCGCAAATGATCACTCTAATGTTTTTCCAATGAAAATGAGAATAATAATTAGGCAAAAGCGATCATCCCCTCTAATATTGCAAATCACGTCGTGACATCAATCAAAATAATCGCAATTGGATTTTTTTCTCTCCGATCCGGCTCGGGGAGCCAAAGGGAGATCTGCCGGGGGAGGAGGAGGGGTGAGGGGAGCAGAGGGGGCCGAGGAAGGGGGAGGAATTGGCGGAGGAGCCGTGGACCGGGGAGCCACATAGAAGGGGCGAGGGAGGATAAGGAGTGCGTTTGGGGGAGGCTCTGGGGGAGGCTCTGGGGGAGGGTCTGGGGGAGGATCTGGGGGAGGCTCTGGGCGAGGCTCTGGGCGAGGCTCTGGGCGAGGCGCGGGGAGAGACGGCTAACCATCTAGCGATAAGAGGGTCAGCGGGAGAGAGGGAGTTGTTCCCGGCGCTCACGGCGGGTCTGAACATGTCAGCGGAGAGACTGAGGTTTAAGCCCCTCGCGCTCCCCGTCCCTCTCCGGACCCTCGCCGCCCCGCCGGGGGGGGGAGACGGGACCCTGAGGAACCCGTCGTAGGTGTCAGAGTTCACCAGCAGGCTCTGGTGGCTGACGGCCGGCCTCATCCCGCCTCCCCTCTCCCCCCCCCGCCGGCTCCATCCCTCCCCTGGATCTACCGGCGCTACGTCTATTCTACAACACGGGGAGTGCGACAGGGCGCGGCGCCGGACACTAACCGGCTTGGCTGCGGGGCCTTGCGGGGCCTCAGCGGTGGTGGTGGTGGAGGGGGGCGGGGACACTGGCCCCTGGCTCACATGCTTTTCACTTGACCTGCCTCTCTGGTCGTCGGGTCCCGGCTGGTGAGGGACGGGCGGGGCTTGACTAGAGCCCTCTTTAGACCCCTCGCTAGGTCCCTTACTAGGCCCCTGAGCGGGCCCCTGCTGGCTGGCCCCGGGACTGCGGCCCCTCTGACTGAACCTCTGGGCCCTCGTCTCTCGGACCTGCTGGCTGATCTCCCGCTTCAGCCCCGGGTCCGGGACGTCCCCGCTCTCCGCGGAGAGAGAGACGACGCGGGGGGGGAGGTGGGCGGGGGGTGGAAGCCGCTCCACGTGGGAGGGGCTTCGTCTGGGCGGGCCGCCCCGGGGGGGGGACGAGACGGACGCCTGGTCGAAGGACTGGTGATGTCGCAGGAGGGGGCGGGGGTGGTTACCGTGGTTACCGTGAGCATGCAGCTGCTTGGAGACCTGCAAGTCAGAGTCAGAGGATGGTCAGCACTCACTCACTCACTCACTCACTCACTCACACACACACACACACACACACACACACGCACACACGCACGCACACACTCACACACACACACACACACACACACACACACACACACACACACATTCAAACACCACATCCATGCGTGAACATCAAAGCAGCATCGTCACAACATCTTCAGAGTTCTTCCAAGCGAGTGCCTTCAGCACCTAGAGAGAACATTCTAGTGACATGTGTCCAAACTGTCCCTCCACCCTCTCCTGCTCCTGAAGACACCTGCAAACTGAGACAAGTCAATAACCTGCACGTCCACATCTGCATGTATGTTGTTCTGCATGTATGTTGCTCTGCATGTTGTTCTGCATGTATGTTGTTCTGCATGTATGTTGTTCTGCATTGTGGCAACCCCAAGCCACCCCTGGGCTTGGTGATTGATGGGCGTTACGTGGCGACCCAATGGCTGGGGGCGCTGCCCATGTTTGGGCGTCCGCTTCTGGACGCACCTGTCACTAGAGAACCATCAGGAGTGATTATCGAATCACGGCGCGGTGCGCCTGTTGGGGAGGGGGGACTTAACGGAGCCGAGGAGCCTCCTCTCAGTCCCCCGTAGCAGCGCAAGGCGAGAGGCCACAGAGCGGAGACGCCGCCCGGCCGACAGATTAACGCCAGCAAGCGATCATTATTTAAATAGAAAATAAAGAGTATGATTTTGGGAACTGCAACCTGTCTGTGTGTTGTTTATTCTGCCACCCCTACACCTGGAATTGCCACAGTGGTGGAGAATGCGGGCATAGTCTACTGGCAATAAGGGGTGCAGAATAAACAACGATAGACTTTATCGAAGTAGAATAAAAGAAATTAAAAAAATATATAATAACGAAAAGAAGCATGGACGCGCTGGTGCAGCAGCTCGTACAGGCGAACCTGGACCAACAGGCCCGGCATGAAGAGGCCCTGCAAGAACAGAGGAAACAGACTGGGATGATCCACGCGGAGCTCCATCCCCAAGCTGACAGAGCAGGAGGATATAGAAGCCTATCTCCTAGCGTTTGAGCGCACCGCCGGCCGGGAGGGCTGGCCAGAGGACGACTGGGGGGGACTGCTGGCCCCCTTCCTGTCGGGTAATGCGCAAAAGGCCTACCAGGACCTGCCACCGGAGCAGGCCGAGAACTACACCCGGCTAAAGCAGGAGATTTTGGGCCGCTACGGCCATAGTCTGCAGTCCCGTGCGCAGCGGTTCCATGACTGGGTGTATGACGCACAGGCCTCCCCGCTCTCCCAGATGCACGACCTAGTCCGCATAAGCCGAGCCTGGCTAATGACCGACCCCGCAGGGCCCACTGTCTTGGAACGGATTGTTATGGACCGCTTTGTTAGAGCCCTCCCTTATGACACGAAGAAGCAGGCGAGTCAGGCGGACCCCCGCTCCGTGGAGCAGCTAGTGAATATTGTGGAGGCCCACCAGGTAACGCGGGACTTACTCAAAGGGGGGTCCTCGTACTGGTTCCGACAGCAGAGTGCAAATTCCTAGCCAAATGGCAGGGACCCTACGACATAATCGAAAAAGTGGGTCCCGTCAACTACAAGGTCCACCAGCCCGACCGTAGGAAGCATCGACAGTTATACCATGTTAACCTGTTAAAGAAATGGCATGCCCGGGATGTGTTGCTTTCGCCCCCCCTCTCCCCCCTTTTGCGCAGCAGGTGGCAGAGGCGGCCGATGTTCCCATCGGGGAACAGTTGTCCCCGACCCAACGGCAGGAGCTTCGGGAGCTGGTCCAACAGAACCGGGACGTGTTTTCGGCCACGCCGGGCCGCACCACATTGGCCCAGCACCACATTAATACCAGCCCGGGAGACAAGGTAAAGCTGAAGCCCTATCGTATCCCAGAGGCAAAAAGAGAGGCCGTAGGAAGAGAAGTGCGGGTCATGCTGGAGATGGGAGTAATTGAGGAGTCTCATAGCGGGTGGTCTAGTCCTATTGTTTTAGTGCCGAAACCCGACTCAACAACCAGGTTCTGCAACGATTTCAGGAAGCTTAATGACATTTCAAAGTTTGACGCCTATCCCATGCCTAGAGTGGATGAGCTCATTGATAGACTGGGCCAGGCCAGGTTCATCACAACACTAGATCTAACGAAGGGTTATTGGCAAGTCCCTCTGGCCCCCGCCTCGAGGGAGAAGACGGCTTTCTCCACCCCAGACGGGCTGTTTCACTATAAAGTTCTCCCGTTTGGCCTGCATGGGGCGCCATCTACCTTTCAGAGGCTGATGGACAGAGTACTACGGCCCCATCGGGATTATGCAGCCGCATATCTTGATGACATTATCATTCATTCGTCAGATTGGGACTCCCACCTCCAAAAGGTGAGAGCGGTGTTGGGTGCCCTCCGGGAGGCGGGTCTCACCGCCAACCCAAAGAAATGCAGGCTGGGACTGGAAGAGGCAGAGTACCTGGGGTTCACAATAGGCCGGGGCAATGTAAAACCGCAGAAGAGGAAAATTGATGCGATAAGGGAGTGGCCTCGCCCTTTAACCAAGAAGCAGGTCAGGACATTTAATGGGCTAGCGAGCTATTATAGGAGGTTTATCCCTAACTTCGCTGCTCGCGCTGCTCCCCTCACAGATCTGACCCAGGCGTGGCGGCCGTTCACGGTGAAGTGGACACCGGAGGCGGAGGCGGCGTTCGAGGACCTCAAGACGGCCCTCTGTTCGGGACCGGTGCTGGTCTCCCCGAACTTCGACAAGGAGATGACAGTACAGACAGATGCATCAGA
>NC_140166.1:212160164-212163217 GCF_963971535.1 Notolepis coatsorum
TTCTGAGCGCTGACATGTTCAATCTAATGCAACTTGGAGTGAAAATAAGTAATAAGACTCTCCGTTTGGAAGGAAGGACCATTTCAGGGTAAGTGTTTGACAAATAAGTGGCCCATATTTTATGTTTATATAATATAAGAGAGAGAGAGACATGAGAGAGAGAGAGGCATGAGGAGGCAAGTACAAAAATAAATACAAATACTGTCACCCGGGAGATTTAAAGTGCATTCTATGTTAATTGACCAGGTTGTGATATGATATGAAGCCAGCAAATCGTACATATACAGCCAGGAATCAGCAAAAGTAGTACAAGACATCCACGGTTTCCACCATATTTAGGACAAGAGGAGGCACAGTAGGAATGTCCTTACAGCGGTCTGGGATGAATACTTCGGTCAGATCTCAAAAGGTTTTCTTTGCTGCCTTGATTTCATTTTATCATTTATTTTTGTATGTTTACAAAGGGGAGCAATTAAACACTTGCACTGAAGAACCATGTCACCATTTAGACTTTTCTTTTTTTGGGCGGGGGGCAGCCCATGTGTTTGCAGGTGTTAATCCAAAAGTGACACACTCAAATGTACAAACTTAAAGGTGTTATAGATATCATTCAGCCACTAGATGTCAGACTAGAGCAGCAGCATGTAATTTATCCAATCAGGTGCATTCCACGTAGGGAAATGGGAAGTAGGGAGGGGATACATGCTCCCTACATACATGTAAACAACAACAATCACTTTGGACCTGCCAAAATTTTTTAAATGATAATCAATAATTGTTTGGAGGGGGAAGCAAAACCTTTATTCTGCAGCTTTCTAAAAGCTCTGTGGATGTGTTACATAATAGAAATACTCTACATACAAATGTCATCGACAGCACCTTTAACACATTGGGTGCCAATGACGAGAAATCTCGTTGTTGGCCGCCATGCGCTGAGTGCCAATGACGAGAAATCTTGTTATTTAATCGTTATTTCTTTTATTAGCGATATCCATGAATTTTTCATCCATCCAGCCTCACGTTATCATTGGGACTGGCTCTGAGCTTGAAAAGGGCAAATACCGCCCCCTATCGTCTCTTAGATGGTATTGCACCCATTGGAATGGAGTCGATGGGGAATGCATCATAAAAAAAAACTCCGGGCTACACATTTTACTTCTGAGGCATGTAACCTGAGACTATTGCATCCACTGAGGGCACTGGAAGACGCGTCGATTATGTGTTTCGAGGTATAACGTTGGATCAATAAACGTGATCGATATTTGGAATGGTGATCAGGAATTGGATTAATCTTTTTGCAGAACATCTGATGTGAGGTAAGGACTTTATTTTATCAGTATTGGGTTAATCAGAGTTTTTTTTCACAGCGTTCACAACGTGTCTCCTATGTGTGTATGTGTGTGTGCGTAACGTTAGCGCCAGGCAGGACATAGATAATCAATTTTTCAACCCGCTTCTCTAGCATGCATAAGTACACATATACTATCGATAATCTAGCGTTTATTTGAAAACGATTCATAAATCAGCCGGAAAATGACAACGTGTTGTGTGTATTCCACTAAAGAGCTATTATCGCGGATATATATATTTTTTTCTAGAAATCTCCAAAACTATACTCGTATTCAAAGCGGTATGAAACGGAAATGTACTGATGAAAAAACAATCCGTTTCGTACATGTTGACTGCAAGCAAGTCATTGATAAGCGACGGGCGTATTAGACACATAGCCATAATTTAAGATATAGTTTATGCGTTCGCAAATGTGCTCGTCCTCTCATTGATTAGAGTGGTGGCACTCAAGCGATAAATTGTGCACCCCCTGCTGGCAACCAATGTGTTAAGATAATACAATTTGAGAATCATTCACTAATGCACTTACGAAAACATTTCTTCTTAACTCCACTTGGGCCAATTTTAGCATTCCTGAATGGTTTCTTATCTGGGATTCGTTCTTAGCTAAGAACAGTATTTAAGAACATGGAAAAGCAGTCGTAGATAGGGAAGACTGGTGTGTGCCCGTGTTCTTAAGGTTCTTCATGTTATATGGTTCTTCATATGTTATATGGTTCTTCTATAAGTCATATGGTTCTTCATATGTTATATGGTTCTTCTATAAGTCATATGTTTCTTCTATAAGTCATATGGTTCTTCTATAAGTCATATGGTTCTTCATATGTTATATGGTTCTTCTATAAGTCATATGTTTCTTCTATAAGTCATATGTTTCTTCTATAAGTCATATGGTTCTTCATATAAATTATACGGTTCTTCATATAAGTCATATGGTTCTTCTATAAGTCATATGGTTCTTCTATAAGTCATATGGTTCTTCATATGGTTCTTAATATAAGTCATATGGTTCTTCTATAAGTCATATGGTTCTTCATATGGTTCTTAATATAAGTCATATGGTTATGCTATAAGTCATATGGTTCTTCTATAAGTCATATGGTTCTTCATATAAGTCATATGGTTCTTCATATGGTTCTTCTATAAGTCATATGGTTCTTCATATAAGTCATATGGTTCTTCATATGGTTCTTCTATAAGTCATATGGTTCTTCATATGGTTCTTCTATAAGTCATATGGTTCTTCATATAAGTCATATGGTTCTTCATATGGTTCTTCTATAAGTCATATGGTTCTTCATATGGTTCTTAATATAAGTCATATGGTTATGCTATAAGTCATATGGTTCTTCTATAAGTCATATGGTTCTTCATATAAGTCATATGGTTCTTCATATGGTTCTAATATAAGTCATATGGTTCTTCATATAAGTCATATGGTTCTTCATATGGTTCTTAATATAAGTCATATGGTTCTTCATATAAGTCATATGGTTCTTCATATAAGTCATATGTTTCTTCATATAAGTTGTTCTTATCATGGTTCTTCTATAAGTCATATGGTTCTTCATATAAGTCATATGGTTCTTCATATAAGTCATATGTTTCTTCATATAAGTCATATGGTTCTTCATATGGTTCTTCTATAAGTATATGGTTCTTCATATGGTTCTTCTATAAGTCATATGGTTCTTCATACGGTT
>NC_140166.1:212173417-212218417 GCF_963971535.1 Notolepis coatsorum
CCCGGACTGTCCGGGGCGTCCGTTTTTTTTTTTATAAATTCATGAAAATGTCTGGGTTTTATTGTTTTTCGTGGGACAAATAAGCATGTAGTTAAATTGACTGGCGCGTTGCACCGAATACTACGGTACTCTGTTGCGTGTGACGTATTCCCAGAGAAGACTGCGCTCAGTGCTTTGTGGGCGGCGCTACTGCGCTCACACACACACAGAGGAGGAAGCGGACAGATAGGAGCAGCATTGATTCTGCTCACAATGCCAAAGCAAATGTACATTACAGATTAACTGCAGACATCATTCCCAATTTACCGTCCCGGTCAAGACAAATGGGAGGCGGAGTGCAACGCATGTAAAGCTTGATCATATGTTTCTGTGTCTAATAAAGCTGTGAGAGGCGAGAGTTTGATGGCAAAGTTGACCGAATTGATTGAAGTATGCAGCTATACAGAGAGAAATAAAATCATTTTAAACTAGTTTGATGCCTCAAAATTATGTTTTGGTTTGATTTTTGATGATATAAGATGCTTATGATACAATCATTCTAAGGATTACGTGTGTAATAAATTAGTTTTGTACACTAATTGCAAGTTATGCAAAAGTGAACAAATCCGAAACTGCATTGTGCACTTTATTATTAGTTACTTTATTAATTTGTATCTTTGCGAGGTTACTGTTTTATAATTTACATTACATTGAAAAGATATATATATATATATATATATATTTTAAATGTTCTAATACAGAAGAGGTATTATTTTAGAACATGAATTCATATTTTTTTGTTATGTATTTTGCCCAGTAAGACTTGAAAAGAGCTATTATTTTGTTATAGGTTGATTTTTAGAGATGTGTCAGATATATTACTTTAGGCATAATAAAGCATGTTGAGTAACTTTGGTTATAGAGAGATGTTATTTAGTTATATAAAATTATATAAACTAGACAATTCCGTGCGAGGAAATTGTGAAAGTGTGGGTGATGAATGAATGAATGAATGAATGACTTTATTTGACAATATAAAAAATAAACATGTGACAGAAGAGCACAGTCGGGATATACTGCCAAGGATGAAACACAAAAACTCAGAGCTTATTTCCATTGTGGTCCTTGTAGGGGGGTGGGGGAGTGTGATGCTTAAAACATGCATCATACAAAACGTGACATCACAACACATCACATATACCATTTAACATTTATATACATACAGACTCATACAACATGCAAGGGTGCCTTAAGCTAAGTGTCTAGGTATAGTCCCTTTTGAGCCATGTCTTCAGGCTGGACTTGAATCTAACGGCACTGTCTATGGTTTTCAGTTCACTGGGCAGAAAGTGTGGGTGATGCCTGTGCACCGCCGGTTGTCTCTGTATTGTCTCTTTCCACAGCAAAACGGTAGGGAAGGTAACGGAACGTAGACCAATCTCCGTCACTCTTGGGACTCTCTAGAATGTGTTTTGGGTGACGGTGTTTACGGAAGTGCGAGGGTAGCCTCTCAAGTTGACGATACACAACGCATATAAAGGACAAATAAAACATTGTTAATTTGTAAGAAACCTCAATGAAAACGGCGCAGGGTAAGTAATATTCGCTATTGTTATGAAAATGTGATAGAATCCTATAAAAATGTGGACGCATTTGGTCATGACGTTACCTTGGTTGAGAAATGCAGGCTTCAATCTATGTTGTTTAGTCTATGTGTTCAGTACTGTTCAGTACTGTTTCAAGATGCACAATGATATCTTCTAAGATAATTGTTGAATAGATACACAAATGTTCAGGAATGTTTGATTATGACATCACAAATGTTCTAGAATGTACTATTATGACATCATACTGTGACATCACAAATGTTCTAGAATTGTCTATTATGACATCATACTGTTACATCACAACAGAACAGCGGGAAAAATCCCAGATCCAGTGACTCCTGAAGACATAAAAGACAATTACATTGAAAGAAATCCTAGTTCAATGTTTCTGGAAGCGGTAGATGAAAATGAAATTATAGAAACTACTAATAAATGTAAAAACAAGACATCTACAGACAGTAATGAAATAGATATGAAAATAGTAAAAAATGTCATTATTGGGATTTCAAAACCACTCACGCACATCTGCAATTTATCATTCAAAACTGGTCGATTTCCGAATAAAATGAAAATAGCAAAAGTCATACCTCTGTTCAAGACTGGAGATAAACACCACTTCACAAATTATAGGCCTGTTTCTCTACTTCCTCAGTTTTCAAAAATATTAGAAAAACTCTTCAACAACAGATTAGATAAATTCATTGATAAACATAATTTACTCACCGATAGCCAGTATGGATTCAGAACACACCGGTCAACATCACTAGCGTTAATAGAACTCATTGAAAAAATCACAAATTCCATAGATCAAAAAAAACATGTAGCTGGAGTATTCATTGACCTAAAAAAAGCATTTGATACTATTAATCATGATATATTAATCAGGAAATTGGAGAGATATGGGATCAGGGGGGTAGTATTGGACTGGGTAAGAAGCTATCTAAATAAAAGACAACAATTTGTGACAATGAGAGTTTATAAATCTGAATGTTTGGACATTGCTTGTGGTGTCCCCCAGGGGTCAGTGTTGGGTCCAAAACTGTTCATCTTGTACATTAACGAGATATGTAAAGTATCCAATATATTTAAATGTATTTTATTTGCGGATGACACTAATCTTTTTTTTTCTGGTGAGAATGTCCAGCAGCTTTTAGAGGTCATCACATCTGAAATGAAGAAATTGAAGGAATGGTTTGATAGAAACAAATTATCATTGAACTTGAGCAAAACTAAAATTATGTTGTTTGGAAACTGTAGATTGGATACTCAGGTACAAGTTAAAATAAATGATGTGATTATTGAAAGAGTTTATGAAAATAAATTCCTAGGTGTAATAATAGACCATAAAATCTGTTGGAAACCTCACATAAAACATGTCCAATCTAAACTCTCACGAAGCATTTCAGTCATGAGTAAAGTAAAGCACATCCTGGATAGAAAATCACTCTACATTCTCTACTGTTCACTAGTTTTACCATATTTAAATTACTGTGCTGAAGTCTGGGGAAACAATTATAAGTCTACACTACAACCACTTTTTATACTCCAAAAAAGGGCCATAAGGATAGTTCACATTGCAGGTTATCGTGATCACACTAACATATTGTTTCTGGAGTCAAAGACATTGAAGTTAAATGATCTTGTGGAATTTAAAACGGCACAATTAATGTATAAAGCAAAAAGTCATGCACTTCCAAGAAACATTCAAGAATTGTTCTTTGATAGGGAGGGGGGTTATAATCTGAGGGGAGAACACAATTTAAAGGTGCTAAACGTACGCACTACCATGAGAAAACACTGCATCTCAATATGTGGAGTGAAACTGTGGAACAGTCTTAATGTGGTGTTAAAGCAATGTCCAAACATGAGACAATTCAAACTGATGTATAAGGAAATTATGTTCACAAGGTACAGGGATGAAGAAGGGACTTGATATTCACAGGTGTTTACATTTTTATTTTGTTTCTATTTTATTTTATTTTATACATATATAGTTTTTGTTTTTTTGTTTTGCATATATATATATATATATATATATTTTTTTTTTCTTTTCTTTTCTTTTCTTTTTATGTTTAAAATAGTACACTCATTTGAGTAGTGGAAAAGGGGTAGGATTAAATAAGTGTATACTTCTTCCTACTCCTTTTCGAACATGCAGATTGAGTTGTTTTTCTTTTTTGTTATTGTTTGTTGTATTCATTGCATGTTCGAAATAAAGACTTCAAATCAAATCAAAAAAAAAAACATGTTTGAGTTCCATTTGAATAATATAAATAATATGTTTGGTAAGGCTGTCCCCGAAGCCTGTTTTTGGGATTCAAACTTAGTCAGGGTTCTTCGAACGGACGTTCGAACCTTCGTTTTTAATTAAAAAAATTAAATAAAATAAAAATTATTTTATAAATAATTTTTTTGATATCCTCAAACTAAATCCTCAATTTGAATAAAGTGATTCAAACCTCGTCAGGGTTTTTCGAACGGATGTTCAAACCTTCGTTTTTAACAAAAAAATTTAAATAAAAAAAATAGACAATTAGACAAAATAGACAATTCCGCGCTGGGAAATTGTGAAAGTGTGGGTGATGCCTGTGCACCGCCGGCCAACGGGAGAGGGTCTGTATTGTCTCTATGACAAACGGTTCAAAAGATACAAAAAGGGGGCGTGGCCTAATGAAGTGGTCAATATAGACCAATGAAAGAGGATATCCCTACTGAGTACAATAGCACAACCCGCAAGTCTCTAGGACAAATGGTTCAAAAGATACAAAAAGGGGGCGTGGCCTAATGGTGTGTGGCCTAAGGATCGGGGGAGTGGTCAACATAGAACAATGAAAGAGGATATCCCTACTGAGTACAATGCCACAACCCGCAAGTCTCTACGGCAAACGGTTCAAAAGATACAAAAAGGGGGTGTGGCCTTAGGGGGTGAGGTATAAGGGGGTGTGTCCTAAGGATCGGGGGAGTGGTCAACATAGACCAATGAAAGAGGATATCCCTACTGAGTACAATGCCACAACCCGCAAGTCTCTACGACAAATGGTTCAAAAGATACAAAAAGGAGGTGTGGCCTAATGAAGTGGTCAATATAGACCAATGAAAGAGGATATCCCTACTGAGTACAATAGCACAACCCGTAAGTCTCTAGGACAAACGGTTCAAAAGATACAAAAAGGGGGCGTGGCCTAAGGGTGTGTGTCCTAAGGATCGGGGAAGTGGTCAACATAGACCAATGAAAGAGGATATCCCTACTGAGTACAATGCCACAACCCGCAAGTCTACAAAAAGGGGGTGTGGCCTAAGGGGGTGATGCCTAAGGGGGTGTGTCCTAAGGATCGGGGGAGTGGTCAACATAGACCAATGAAAGAGGATATCCCTACTGAGTACAATGCCACAACTCGCAAGTCTCTATGACAAACGGTTCAAAAGATACAAAAAAGGGGTGTGGCCTAATGATCAAGATTCAAGATTCAAGATTCAAGATTCAAGAGTTTTAATTGTCACGGCATACAGGTATACAATGAAATGCGGCTGGTCTTGCCCGCGACGATGTGCAATACAGTGGTACAACATATAATAGAATCCAATAAAATACAGTGGTACAACATATTAATAGAATCCAATAAAACAGTGCAATAAACAGGTACATGGTGTGCCATCTCGGTATCTGTACATTAGTATTTACAGAGCATATAGGACATGCTAGTTAGCTTTAGTAGTGCAATACACTGTTCCTGATGTTATACTATTTTAAGTGGCCTTTCCTCTGGCCATAAGTGTGCGTGTGTGCGGCATGAGTGTTAAAGTGGCTGCTAGTGTGTGAGCGTGCTCAGCGTGCGTGTCGTGTATGTACTTGTGTGTGGATAGTTCAGTTTCTGTGTCTCTCGATGTTCATTGTTCAAGGCTCTGATGGCCTGGGGGAAGAAGCTTAGCCTAAGCCTCTCCGTCTTAGTCTCTAGAATTCGCAGGCGTCTGCCTGACCTCAGCAGCTGGAACAGGCTGTTATTGGGGTGGTGGGGGTCTTTCATTATCCTGCAGGCTCTGGATTTGCACCTCTTGTTGTATAGAGCCTGCAGGGGAGGTAGCGCAATACCCGTGGTACGCTCGGCTGAGCGCACCACACTCTGTAGGGCCTTCTTGTCCTGTGCCGTGCTGTTCCCATACCAGGCAGTGATGTTTCCGGTCAAGATGCTCTCTACAGCTCCTGAGTAGAAGGACTGAAGTATCTTCCCCGATACTCTGAACTTCCTTAACTGTCTCAGGTGGTAGAGGCGCTGCTTCGCTTTCTTTACTACTGTGCCTATGTGTGTTGACCATGTCAGGTCCTCTGAGATGTGGACCCCCAGGTACTTGAAGCTGCTCACCCTGTCCACGGTAGCCCCGTTAATCCTCAGTGGTGTGTGTGTCTCCCGCTGTCCTCTCCTATAATCCACGATCAGCTCCTTGGTTTTACCAATGTTCAGGAGCAGGCTGTTGTCCTGGCACCAACGTTCCAGTACCTCAACCTCCTCCCGGTAGGCCTTCTCGTCGTTGTCCGAGATCAGCCCCACCACCACCGTGTCGTCGGCGAACTTCACAATGGAGTTGGAGCTGAACTTGGCCACACAGTCGTGTGTGTAGAGTGAGTACAGCAGGGGGCTTAGAACACAGCCCTGGGGGGACCCGATGCTCAGGGTGATGGTGTTGGAGGTCTGACCCCCCACCCTGACCGCCTGGGGTCTTTCACTCAGAAAGTCCAGTACCCAGGCGCTCAGGGCGGAGCTCAGTCCTAGCTCGATCAGCTTGTCCACCAGTCTGGGGGGTAATCAAGGGGGTAATCAAGGGGGTAATCCCCTGAAGGGGGAGGAGCCGAACCATGGGGGCGTGGTCAACATATACCAATGAAAGAGGATATCCCTACTGAGTACAATAGCACAACCCGCAAGTCTCTAGGACAAACGGTTCAAAAGATACATGTGAAGGGTTATGTGCGATATTGTGTAATTCCGTCGACAATTGTGGCCTGTGTGGCGATCGGAAAACAAGGGAAGGAACGGTAAAAAATCTGATTTTAGCTCGAGTGGAGAGCCCATTCGTGTCTATCTGGAGCATGACTTTCAAAGAAATGGTCATAAGTTGAGATAGAAATGTCCAATTCCATTTATTTTTCTTTTGTGAGCGAGGGGATAGTCGTGTCATCGTTTTGATGTGTTGTTTTTATATCTACGTCCAAAATTTAGATCACTGTTGCAATTTACAAAAGGTGATGGTAAAACAAAAAAATGCAGTTTCTACACTCTAGTTCTGCCATTCATTCCTTATGGACCAAAAATTCTTGTTTAAAGTCGATTTGTAGCCAAACGGTGCAGTGAAACTTTCCAAAAAGTAATAGCAACTCGAGTTGGACCAAGCTGGTCGTTTTGATACCTTACTCTTGTGTGTGGTGTGAAATCTCTGGCAGGAGTTACTGGACAGAAATCGGCGGAATACATAATAAATAGTATAGATTACAATAGTGTGGGTGGTCACCCACACTAATTATAATTTTCTATCCATACAGAGGAGGCAAACTTTAAATATAACAATTATAAGGCATCTTTTTTTATCCACTTTTTCTCCTCTTTTTCTATTTTTCTCCCATCCCAATTCCAATGTGCCAATTCGTCCCTCCCCTGTCTTGAACGTTGCTCGCATATGCCCCCCACTGGCCGGTTGTAGGGAGGATAGAAGCCTTGCATCACGTGTCCCCTCCGGTACACGAGGAGGCAGCCTGTCACATCTTTTCACCTGCCAGCGCGGACTCTCATTGGCAAGGTGTAACGTGTGGGAGGCTCACACTACCCCCGCCATTTCCTGTCTCTGCTGTGCAGGCGTCCCCAACCGACCTGTAGGAGTCGCTGTCCACAACGTCCAGATTACCACCCATCGACTTCCACCCCCTAACTCTGCCAATTGAGTTAGTATGACGGCTGGCCCAAGCCGGAGGCAACGCCGACAGCCGGAGTTGAACCCGGTGTCTCTAGCGTTGGTGACGAGCGCTAGTTCGTAGTTACATATCACAGCTTTATTATGTGATGCTACGCTATAGCTACATATCACAGCTTTAGTATGCACAGCTATGCTAGCTACATATCACAGATGGTAAAAATGTATGTATAGTCAGATGAACTTAAGATCCCTCCAGTGACAGTGAGTATATCATATGAATTAGTTATTCTTTATTAACATTCTATATTATAGCGCAGCGGACTAAGCGCCTGTCTACCACCACAGAGCCAGTGGGATAGAATCTGGCTGTGGTGCCTCCGGCTTGGCCGACCGTCCATACTAACACAATTGGCAGTGTTAGCGGGTGGGAAACCCAGCGAGGGTGGGTCCTGGTCGTTGTAAACAGCGACTCCTACAGTTCGGTCGGGGAGAGGTAGTGTGACCTTCCACACGTTACACTCTCCCAGTGAGAGTCCGCGCTGCCAGGTGAAAAGAAACGGTGGGCTGGCTACACATGTGTCGGAGGAAGCATGTGATAGTCTCCGCCCTCCCGGACTGACGGTAGGGGGTAGAGTGCGCAACGACCAGGAAGGGGATTGGGAATTGGCATAACGACTAACATTGGGATGGGAGAAAAAACGGAAAAAGAAGGGGGAAAAATATTTAAAAATAAAAAAATTTAAATCTACACTTATTACATGGCGTTTTCACATTCGCCGAAATGCTTGCTTGTGATTGGTCAATAGCCCCCCGACAGCGGTCATTATCAGACAATAATGACCGCTGTGGGACAATAATGACCGCTGTGCGCAGCTGTTCGCAATCAAGCCCCACTGACACACACTGTTTCAGTGCAATTAGACACTGCCGGTGTTCTGCTGCCGGCGATGACAGGGGGCGGAGCGACGAGCGGAGCCAGAACGCAGCCAGAACCAGTGTTGCGAGTCGATGTAAAATGAATTAGGTATATTGTTAGTAAGTTAGCCATGTAATAAGCGGGATAATGTATAGCTATACTCGATCATTGTCGCAAAATAATTGACCTTCACTGACGTTTAAAACACCTCGCCGAGGCGGCTCGGTATTTTAAACTCTGTGTCGGTCAATTATTTTGCGACAATGACCTCGTAGCTATACATTATCCCTTACATACATTTTGGGATCCTTATTTTGTAAGAACAACAACATAGAGGGGCGAATTCACAAATAATGGATTGCACGGCGCTAATAGCACCCTTAACTGGGCGCGATTAGAGCGCGGTATCTGCTCCGTCTTTGCAGCCGATTCACTAAATATATTGCGCAGAATGATATACTAGCGCAAACACGCCCATAGGTGTGCAATTTGCTCCTGAACAGTTGGCTCGCGGAGCAGTTTGCACCTGGCAGCGCTGTTGGCAGATATCAGAAAGGGGACTAAATAAACGCAGGAAAAATCAGGGAGAGGGAAGCTCTTAAATCCAATGCACACGGCGGGCGATTTTTGCCAGGCGACCGATAGAATGTCATCGCTTCCATTGTTATGAATGAGAGAACCCACACAGCAGGAGATGTCCAGCGACAATTGCGCATTAAGTTCTCAATGAGGAAATAACATGACTTCTACGTAAGGGATAATGTGCGCCGAGGTGTTTTAAACGTAGTGAAGGTCAATTATTTTGCGACAATGACCGAGTAGGCTATACATTATCCCGCTTATTACATGGCTAACTTACTAACAATATACCTAATTCATTTGACAAATCGCAGTTGTTCTGTGGCTCTGTCAGCCCAAATAAAGTGATTATTATTATCGCGGGCAGCCTCTGTTCTGGCTCCGCTGACACTCCGCTGTCAGTGCAGCGCGGCAGGTGTGTCTGATTTGCTGCACTGATGTGGGCTTGATTGCCAACAGCTGCGCACTGCGGTCATTATTGAAAAAACAGCGGTCATTATTGAAAAATAATGACCGCTGTCGGGGGGCTATTGACCAATCACAAGCAAGCATTTCGGCGAATGTGAAAACGCCATGTAATAATGGTGTATAATTTGTAATATAAATTAATTTATCAATACATTCCTTGATCAATAACCGACATATTATTACCATGCTATTTATGTTAGTTATTAATTAACTTAGTCATTTATATGTGCTGCTTAATATAGCCTACATAAACAAATGTGTCTATTTATCGATACTCCCATCAATCGACGATCATGACGTTGCATTACTGCTCATCAGCACGCCTTTCAGGTTAACTGGTGAAAAAAAGTTTAATTGGTAACGTTAGCAATTAGCTATAATCTCCAGACATGTTTTGGCCATTCGAGACAGTTTTCAAATGTCCAATCTAACAAATTTCGTTTCCTCATAAAATGCTTTAAATGTTAAATGTGATATAATAGACGGCTGTATGCACGGGCTGACTGCCTGCAGACTGGCCGTCGGAATGTTCATTTGGGATAAATAAATAATAATGGGTTAGATGCCAAACTTATTTTCGTTGTATTGTGCTTGTGCTGCATGATGACATAGCATAGATAATCAAATGTCCAATCTAATTGTTCTATTCAGCATTTTTTTGTTAGGTACATAACCTCTCAGGCACTCATTGCTTTTTTCACACACACCCATTTGTCGTGTTATTCAATAAGCAGTGTTCTGAAATAACTTCATTTATCAGTAGTGCTGAACTCCTCAGTTCTCCGCTTTATATAATTAATCAAAATGTCCAATCTAACGAATTTTGTTTGCTCATAATAGCTTACTGCTGAATAACATGGACAAACAATTATGTTCCATGATTTTATTAAAACACAAACTGCCTATAAATGGTTAGACGCAGCGCGAAGCAGATCGAGTCAGTTTTATCACATTGTACATTACAATAAAGCAGGTTGAATTAATTTATATATTTTTTGTAGCCCTACAAATCTATTAATCTTTGTCACCATTTGTATTATTTATTTCATATTGTATTTAGTTTATTTCGTAATGTATAGAGCTTGTTAGTATTTTCATGACACATTGCATCCTTTGTTTTTGTCACTATATTTCGGCATTGCATTTGGTTGTCATGTCATCCCCAAAAAGATGCCAAATGTGTGCTTGCATTCAAAGTGCTTTACATAATAAAGACGTAATAAAACAAGCAGCAAGAGCAATGCATAACACAAATAAAGATTGCAGCATGATGCAAAATCGAAATCTCGTTACAAAATCAATCAATAAATAGCGCCGACAACATTGGGGAAGCCAACAACGTTAAATAACAATATTTAAATAATAAATAAGATTGCATGGGATCTCTGGGTGGCTGGCTCAATATCATCCTTGATTTCATCGAGTAGATCAAGAATTGCTTGAGCTGGCAACCTGTGTCTCCGGATGATTTCGGTCTGGCTTAAATCAAAAAGTGATATTCTCCTTAGAAATATTCTTTCATGGGCGGCTACGTGGCGTAGTGGGCAAGGCGCTCGCCACGAATGCGGAGACGCTGGGCTCGCCTGTCGCTCCACATTGCTTTTAGTTTAGCTGGTCGTTCATACTAATACACATTGGCTGTATTAGGGGGTGGGAAACTGATTGGTGGGGATCAGGCGTTGTGGACTCCTACAGGTCGGTTGGTGCGCCTGCGCAGTAGAATCAGGAAGTGTCGGGGGCGGAGTGAGCCTCCCACACGTTACTCCTCGCCACTGAGAGATCGAGCTGCGCAGGTGAAAAGATGCGACTGCTGTTACCTCAAGTACCGGAGGGGACTTGTGCTATGTATGACTTAGACCACATTGCAGCCGGCTTGTGGGAGGCAAGAAACAGCGTTCGTGACAGGGGAGGGTTGAATTGGATGATACGAAATTGGGATGGGAGAAAATATAGAAAATGGGATAAAAAGTGGATAAAAAAAAGAAATATTCTTTCATGAGCATGGCTGGCATTACGATGCCTTCGCCTGGCAACAATTACTGCTGCCATGATCACCTGAGATGCTGGCAATGACACCATTGCATGGCTCCCCTACAGACCTGGTCAACATCTACAACAACACTCTCTCCTCCTGTCTCAATCAGCTCGCCCCAATCAAAACCAAGTCTGTCTCCTTCACTCACTCTGCCCCCTGGTACACCGATCACCTACACCACCTTAAATCCAAGGGCCGCCAGCTCGAACGGCTATCCAATAAAACCGGTCTCACTGTCCATAAAGATGCCTACAGACAACATCAACAGCTCTACAAAGACGCCCTCAACTCTGCACGCTCCTCCCACTACTCCGCTATCATACAGTCTGGCAGCAACAACCCCAGGACTCTGTTTTCCACCATCAACACACTTCTTAAACCCTCTGACACAATCTCCTGTTCCTTCACTGTCAGTAAATTTGTCTCCTATCTGTCACATCTCCAAACAAAAATTGACAAAATCCACACCCAACTAACAATTGCCTCCGCCAACACTATCTCTCCTCCGGATTCAACCCCCCCTCCACCGCCCAACCCCCCTTTTACATCCTTCACTGAAATCACTGCATCGGACCTATCCTCCATTCTCTCTACAATGAAAACTTCAACCTGCATCCTGGACCCTATCCCCTCCATCCTAGTCAAGGCTTGTCTCCCTGCCCTTTCTCCCCTAATCACCTCCATCGTAAACTCCTCTCTGACCACTGGCCTATTTCCCCCCGCCCTCAAAACTGCTTCCGTCACCCCCTTACTAAAAAAAACCCGGACTCAACCCTGAAACCCTTGATAATTTCCGCCCCATTTCCAACCTCCCCTTCCTCTCAAAAATCATTGAGCGAGCCATTGCCTCCCAATTAAAATCCTACCTCAACAACAATAACCTTTATGATACCTTTCAATCCGGATTCCGCACCAGACACAGCACCGAAACTGCTCTTCTAAAGGTCACCAACGACATACTCCTCTCTGCCGACTCTGGTTCCCTCTCCATCCTCATCCTCTTAGACCTCAGCGCTGCTTTTGACACCATCAGTCACCCCATCCTCATCACTCGTCTCCAGTCCTCCGTTGGCATCTCCGGAATCCCCCTCACCTTGCTCCAATCATACCTCTCACACAGGCACCAATTCATCTCCATCAACAATTGCAAATCCCCCACTGCCCCCATCACTCATGGTGTCCCCCAAGGCTCAGTACTTGGTCCCCTGCTCTTCATCCTCTACATCCTTCCACTTGGTCTGATTCTCCGCCAACATGGCCTCCGTTTTCATTGTTATGCAGACGACACTCAGCTCTACCTCTCCACCAAGACTATCACTCCAGCCACTCTCTCCACCCTCACCACCTGCCTCACAGACATCAAAACATGGATGCAAAATAACTTTCTCAAACTAAACTGCAATAAATCAGAAATCATCATTATCGGTCCAAAATCCCTCACCAGCCACACCCAGGATTTCTCCCTAAATATTGATGGTTCCATTGTCACCCCCTCCACTCACGTCCGTAACCTTGGCATCATCCTGGACTCCACCCTTTCTTTCCTCCCCCATGTGAACCACATAACCAAAACGGCCTTCTACCACCTCCGGAACATTGTTCGTTACTCTCTGCTGCTGAAACACTGGTTCATGCATTCATTTCATCAAGACTGGACTATTGTAATAAACTCCAATATGTCCAAAACTCTGCTGCCCGCATGCTCACCTCCACCGTCGCTCTGATCACATCACCCCTGTCCTCCACGACCTCCACTGGCTTCCAATCAAATACAGGATTCAATTTAAAATACTTCTCATCACATTTAAAGCCCTCAACAACATTTCCCCTCCCTACCTGTCCGACCTCCTCTACCGTCACACGCCCACCCGTCGCCTTAGGTCTGTGTATGTCATAAATGTCATTATGAATTTAAAATGGGGGACCCTGATGTAAACAAGATGAAAGTATTTCTCTGGTCTGCATCCCCTTAATAATTGTATGTATTGAGCTGTACTGTACTGTACCCATTCTGCAATCTGTTAATGAAAGTTTTCAATCAATCAATCAAGCTGTGATATGTAGAGTTTAGTGTAGTGTTCCATATTAAAGCTGTGATATGTAGCTAGCTTAGCAGTGTTCCATATTAAGCTGTGATATGAAGCTAGTTTAGTGTAGTGTTTCATATTGAAGCTGTGATATTTAGCTAGCTTAGCGTAACGTTAACGCTGTATATGTAGCTAGTAGGGATGCTCGATATTGGCTTTTTTACCGATACCGATATACCGATATTGTCCAACTCTTAATTTCCGATACCGATATCAACCGATACCGATATATGCAGGGTCCCCCCCCCCCCCCCCCCCCCCCCCAAACGGAATAATTTCAGGTAATTAACATTACATATCTCTTGTTGTGGAATTAACACAACATTATGCATACTTTTGACAATAAATAAAATCAGAATTTGTTCTTACTTGCTTGCCTGGGTAAATAAAGGTTTTAGAAATGTACATTTTTTTTTTTTTTTTTATATTTTTTAAACCGATACCGATATTTTCCGATATCACATTTTAATGCCGATATCGGCCGATAATATTGGTAGGCTGATAATATCGGACATCCCTAGTAGCTAGCTTAGCGTTTTAAAGCTGTGGTATGTAGCTAGCTTAGCATAGTGTTCCATATTAACACTTTGTATGCCACTCACGGCTTTTCTCGAGTTTACCCCCCGACCGTTGAATGCCACGTCACGAGTATTCTCTGGTTTTTATTTAATTTTTTTTTATTAGCGTTCTGAAATCATATTGCATCAAGCGAGCCTACCGTTGGAGATCCAGGCACCGCCGGCGCTCAGATCTGAAAAAAGCGCCCCCTATCGTCTCCCAGATGGTAAATCACCCTTTTGGATTGGACTCAATGACAGTGAATGGGAGAACGGATTTCTGACTCCACATTTTACTTCTCACTGATGTAACTGGGGTCTACCAGAGTTCATTCTGGAGCCTTGGTGCCACGGCGAATATGTGTTCTACTGTACACATGGTGACCTCAGGTAAGGAATCTATGTTATCAGTCTTAGGATAATCAGACTCGTTTTCACGGATATATAAGCGTTTCCCCTATATGTGATATAGCTGTTTTGACTGTAAAAGCCATCAGGAAATAAGAGCAGCGATTATCAGCGCGCAGCACGAGCGTGCGTGCGCACACATATACTATCGATCATCTAGCGTTTATTTGAAAACGATTCATAAATAGGCAGACAAATGACAACGTTCTGGAATATTCCAGTAAAAGACGATTATCATAGAATGTGTTGTTTTTTCCGCGAAAACGAGTGATTTTCAAAATGCTATCAAACTGAAATGAAGCGATAAAAATAAAATCTGCTTTGACAATGTTGACTGGAAAATGAGTCTTTGATAAGCGACGGGCAGATTAGACACATAGCCATAATTTAAAACATAGATTAGGCGATATTAACGTTAACATTAGCACTTTAACTGCCGAAGGTTAAATTCATGATATACCATCCCTTGCCAGCTCTATTTGTCTATGGAGAAGTTCCCCTTCTTTGCAGGGCTATAACTTTTTAAATTCTATTGCTAGATTGCCATTATTAGGGCCCATTCAATGTCCTATATGTATTGTTCAGGGTGTATGAACGTTAAACTTTTTCATTCACATATTCATACTAAAATATGATCTAAAGTATAAGTATGTTTTCATCTCTTTCTGCAGCTTTCTCCAGAACGTGATTTATAGCCCCAAATGCATTATTTAGATTTACATTTACATTTAGTCATTTAGCTGACGCTTTTATCCAAAGCGACTTACAAGTTCTGTGCGACAAGACAGCAAGAAGGGTATAACTCTATCAGCTGAGTAACAATGTTCATCAAAGTGTTGCGTGTTACAGTGTAGGTTAGTTTATTAGGACAAGTGCATGACATTAACACTTTGGGTGCCGGCCAAAAATCCGGAAAATGACTGTGGGTTGCCAGGATTCCTGGACGATTCTAGCATATCTCATGATCTTAGCGGAGCTATTTCTATATTTTATATTATAACTATGGGGAAATGGTTGGGCTCATTTGAAGACGACAAGTTGATGTACACAATGCAAAAAACCGTTTGTTTCTGCATGTCTTCGTTCGTTCACAATTACAAGTTAAAAAACGTCAACAAAAGATAAAAGTGGAGGTAAATTATTTAGAACAGAAGTTACAGGCACTTTTATGAAAGGTGTGCCGGCGGGGTGATAATAGGTACTGAACGTGTTATAAAGCAATTTAGACTGGGATGGATGGATGGATGGTTTGATTGATTGATTGTTTGACAGATTGTTTTATTGGTTTGATTGATAGAATGTTTTATTGTTTTGTTGATAGTTTGATTCATAGATTGATTTGTTTGATTGATTGATTACTTTGTTGGTCATTTGATTGATAGAATGTTTGATTGTTTTGTTGATAGTTTGATTCATAGATTGATTTGTTTGATTGATTGATTACTTTGTTGGTCATTTGATTGATAGAATGTTTGATTGTTTTGTTGATAGTTTGATTCATAGATTGATTTGTTTGATTGATTGATTACTTTGTTGGTCATTTGATTGATAGAATGTTTGATTGTTTTGTTGATAGTTTGCTTGATAGAATGTTTGATTGTTTTGTTGATAGTTTGATTCATAGATTGATTTGTTTGATTGATTGATTACTTTGTTGGTAATTTGCTTGATAGAATGTTTGATTGTTTTGTTGATAGTTTGATTCATAGATTGATTGGTTTGATTGATTGATTACTTTGTTGGTCATTTGATTGATAGAATGTTTGATTGTTTTGTTGATAGTTTGATTCATAGATTGATTTGTTTGATTGATTGATTACTTTGTTGGTCATTTGATTGATAGAATGTTTGATTGTTTTGTTGATAGTTTGCTTGATAGAATGTTTGATTGTTTTGTTGATAGTTTGATTCATAGATTGATTGGTTTGATTGATTGATTACTTTGTTGGTCATTTGATTGATAGAATGTTTGATTGTTTTGTTGATAGTTTGATTCATAGATTGATTGGTTTGATTGATTGATTACTTTGTTGGTCATTTGATTGATAGAATGTTTGATTGTTTTGTTGATAGTTTGATTCATAGATTGATTTGTTTGATTGATTGATTACTTTGTTGGTCATTTGATTGATAGAATGTTTGATTGTTTTGTTGGTAATTTGCTTGATAGAATGTTTTATTGTTTTGTTGATAGTTTGATTCATAGATTGATTGGTTTGATTGATTGATTACTTTGTTGGTCATTTGATTGATAGAATGTTTGATTGTTTTGTTGATAGTTTGATTCATAGATTGATTTGTTTGATTGATTACTTTGTTGGTCATTTGCTTGATAGAATGTTTGATTGTTTTGTTGATAGTTTGATTCATAGATTGATTTGTTTGATTGATTGATTACTTTGTTGGTCATTTGATTGATATGCCTGGCGCTAATGAACAAGTAAGTTTTATAACTACTGGTGTAGGTCCAGACAACATTATTATAAAATACAGAATACTTTACAATGCAAAAAACTTGAAACTTTGATGCCATGAACATTTTTATTGTAAAATATGTTCAATAAACTGGGTGACAAGTCATCAGTACCAACCATTGTTGCTGTGCATTATATGCTGGTAACATTCACAGTATAGGATTATGGTAATTTACCAAGACAATACCTTATAAAAAGTGAACACTGGAGGATAATCAACCATTGTTTCAGTGCATTTAGGAGTTTGTTGGTAACATTCACAGTATAGGATTATGGTAATTTACCAATACAATACCTTATAAAAAGTGAACACTGGAGGATAATCAACCATTGTTTCAGTGCATTTAGGAGTTTGTTGGTAACATTCACAGTATAGGATTATGGTAATTTACCAAGACAATACCTTATAAAAAGTGAACACTGTGATGATAACCAACCATTGTTTCAGTGCATTTAGGAGTTTGTTGGTAACATTCACAGTATAGGATTATGGTAATTTACCAAGACAATACCTTATAAAAAGTGAACACTGGAGGATAATCAACCATTGTTTCAGTGCATTTAGGAGTTTGTTGGTAACATTCACAGTATAGGATTATGGTAATTTACCAAGACAATACCTTATAAAAAGTGAACACTGGAGGATAATCAACCATTGTTTCAGTGCATTTAGGAGTTTGTTGGTAACATTCACAGTATAGGATTATGGTAATTTACCAATACAATACCTTATAAAAAGTGAACACTGGAGGATAATCAACCATTGTTTCAGTGCATTTAGGAGTTTGTTGGTAACATTCACAGTATAGGATTATGGTAATTTACCAAGACAATACCTTATAAAAAGTGAACACTGGCTGATGATAACCAACCATTGTGTCAGTGCATTTAGGAGTTTGTTGGTAACATTCACAGTATAGGATTATGGTAATTTACAAAGACAATACCTTATAAAAAGTGAACACTGGAGGATAACCAACCATTGTTTCAGTGCATTTAGGAGTTTGTTGGTAACATTCACAGTATAGGATTATGGTAATTTACCAAGACAATACCTTATAAAAAGTGAACACTGGAGGATAATCAACCATTGTTTCAGTGCATTTAGGAGTTTGTTGGTAACATTCACAGTATAGGATTATGGTAATTTACCAAGACAATACCTTATAAAAAGTGAACACTGGAGGATAATCAACCATTGTTTCAGTGCATTTAGGAGTTTGTTGGTAACATTCACAGTATAGGATTATGGTAATTTACCAAGACAATACCTTATAAAAAGTGAACACTGTGATGATAACCAACCATTGTTTCAGTGCATTTAGGAGTTTGTTGGTAACATTCACAGTATAGGATTATGGTAATTTACCAAGACAATACCTTATAAAAAGTGAACACTGTGATGATAACCAACCATTGTTTCAGTGCATTTAGGAGTTTGTTGGTAACATTCACAGTATAGGATTATGGTAATTTACCAAGACAATACCTTATAAAAAGTGAACACTGTGATGATAACCAACCATTGTTTCAGTGCATTTAGGAGTTTGTTGGTAACATTCACAGTATAGGATTATGGTAATTTACCAAGACAATACCTTATAAAAAGTGAACACTGGCTGATGATAACCAACCATTGTGTCAGTGCATTTAGGAGTTTGTTGGTAACATTCACAGTATAGGATTATGGTAATTTACAAAGACAATACCTTATAAAAAGTGAACACTGGAGGATAACCAACCATTGTTTCAGTGCATTTAGAAGTTTGCTGGTAACATTCACGTCACATGAACTACAGGGCATATCTTACTTGGTCTCTCGCATCGATGACTGCATTGTCCATTGATAAATGGATGAAGCGCCAGATGATCTGTGGACCAAAAAATATCCAATACATGCTTCCAAAGTATATAAATAATAGGCCAATGGACTGCATTAGAAAAGTGTGGTATGTTACCTACAGTATATACTTTTTTAAACTGGGTGACTGTCAGCAACCATTGGTTCTGTGCAAACGGTAAAAATGAGGGGGGAAAAAGATAAATAAAAAAAAACTATATACACACACAATGCAAATTATGAATGGAGTCGATACAGCTAGATCGCTAACATAACGTCTCATCTGCAAGTGGTCCAAACATGCCTATGCAATATCGACAACCGTGGCCCAAATACATGTGTTCAACGCATTTGTCTTGTACAGAAAACAGTGCAACTACCCATACACTATACTATACTATACTATACTACAATATACTATACTATACTATACTACACTATACTATACTACACTCAGCTAGCTATACTATGTACCGGTACACATGGTTCTGTCTGTATCACACAATGATGGATTATTTAGAAGTAATCTGTACTTCTGTGTGCCGGATTATTTAGAAGTAGTCTGTACTTCTGTATGACAACTAATAAAGAAACTATTTAGAGAAATCCCTCTTTGTGTGGTACAGAGCGAAGCATTTGTCACGATGCAGGGGGACTTTGCACGATGTGCAAAAATATCTGGTCTCACTCCTGATGCCACGCCTACTGCAGACACGACATTTCCTACACGGTAGCTTTCTCTTCGGGGTGGCTTTGTATGCAACCATTACATGCTTCACAAAGCCACCCACTAATCTGCTCTGCGGGTCCCCCAGTGGGGCCCTAGGGTCGACACGCCCCACCTGCTCAGCCCCTGCCTCCTCCTCATCCCCACCCCCTGCCTCCTCCCCTGCCTCCTCCCCTGCCTCCGCCTCCGCCTCCATCTCCGCTGTCACCCCAGGAATCTTCTTCTCCTTACCGTCTGTGTAGGTCCGCGCCACAGCCCTGGTGAACCGGAAGAGGTTGGAGTAATGCCCTTGTGGGTGCTTTTTTTTGTACAAGACAAACGCGTTGAAGATACATATTTGGATCAGATACATCACAAACTTTTTGGTCCACTTTCCAGTCTTACGTGTAACCGGATAGTACGATATATTTTGATCCAGCTGATCGACGCCGTTCATGAATTTATTGTACTCCAGGATTGATGTTGGCTTGAGCATCTCCACCCTCAGCGCTTTGCCCTTCTTCTGCTTCTTCCACACCATCGCCTTTTCCATAGTGTCCTCGTGGAAGCTGCTGATGGTCTTCACGATTCTCTTATCGCGCCATGCCACGATCAGGACCTCCTTGTTGTTGACCGCAATGCGCTCCCCCACACCGATGTCACGTTTGGTAATGTTCTTGATGATGGCTGGCTCGCCCCGGTGCTTCCTGAGGGTACCACAGACGTCGGTCCTCAACTGTCGGAGCCTGGCTGACATACGTACCGAGTTGTAGAAGTTGTCCATGTAGAGCGTATAGCCGGCCCCAGACAGACGTCCAAGCAGACCGACGACCGTGTCCCCCAGGATCGAGCCTTCCCGACAATATGGCTTAAATGAAAAGCAATATCCTGTGCGTGATTCGCACAGGAAGTAGGACTTGATGCCATAGCGGGTGGGCTTGTTGGGGTTGTAGACCCGGAAGGTCAGGCGGCCTCGCCATGCCATCACCCCCTCGTCAATGGCGAGCTCGCGTTCAGGCTGGTACAGCTCCTTGCACCTCGTGTTTACATGGTCGACTACAGGGCGTACTTTGCACAATTTGTCTCTAACCTCCAGGGAAGTATTGTCCGCAAAGTGGAGGAATCGCCAGATCAATTGGAACCTGTTGCGTGGCATGGTATCAGAGTAGTACGGTGTGTACATCATGTCGTCAGTGGTCCACATCTGGTCCACGCGAGGCTTCCGCAGGACACTGCTAAGGAAATGGAGTCCGAGGAACTTCTTCAGCTCCTTCAATGTGAGGGGCTTCCAAAGCAGTGCCCTGCTACTGGTTAGCGTGGGGTCCAGCCGGGCAATGGACTGCTCAGCGTAGAGGTTGGACTGGGCAACAATAGAGTTCAGAAAAGCATCTGTCAGGAACAGATCCATCCATTTCGCAGGCCGGTAAGATCTGAGTGCCTTGGCGTCCTGGAGCAACCCCGGTTGGGCTGTGAAGGGGATCCTTTGAGGCACCCAGCCCTCACGAGACCAGGCATTCTCCTCTTCCTGACGGATCGCAGCCCTGCTCTTCGCTCCTCCACGACCTGTCAATTATACAAATATACTATAACACCCCTACTGTAGACATTCATATGCCACGTAGTTACAAACTGTGTGAGTGAATGAGTGAGTGTGTGTGGGGTTCAGATGTCAGAGCTGGACGTGGTGTGGGGGTCAGAGGTCAGAGCTGGAAGTGGTGTGCAGAGTGAGGCCAACTTACCGCTCTTAGATGTGCGTTTCCGCCCTGCAACAGGTTCCGGCATGTCCAGACTAGCATCCAGTTCTAGAATCACATGATGTAATACATTACACTAGGGCAACGCATTGTCATTGTATTTACCACCATCACCACCAGACCAGGCCCTGCAGCAGCCAGTCACCACCAGGCCCAGGCCCTGCAGCAGCCAGTCACCACCAGGCCCAGGCCCTGCAGCAGCCAGTCACCACCAGGCCCAGGCTCTAGCAGCAGCCAGTCACCACCAGGCCCAGGCTCTAGCAGCAGCCAGCTACCACCAGGCCCAGGCTCTAGCAGCAGCCAGTCACCACCATGTACAATTACCTGCAGGAGTAGAATGTGATCCTATGTCGTTGCCAGTCTCAGCGTCACTATCTGCAGGGTCTGCGCCAGAATCTGAATTGGATTAAATTCATTCAGTAAGTAAGTCTCACAAAACACAATAGTAATACATTTACACATACATAAATGTAGTTAGTACATACCCAAGCATGTTGGTGTATTGGCCCCGGATTCGGTTTCGGAGTGTTCTGCTGTGTGAACACAAAATAAATCAGCGGCCATCAAAGCATGTACATGTGTGTGTGTTGTAATCAATGGAATTTTACATATGCTACACAACCATGCATTTAAATATAGGCCTCGCCATGTGTCCATGCCATTGTGTATGTGTGTGCTGTAATCAATGGAATTTGCATATAGAGGCCTCACCATGTACTGCGAAGTTCAAAGGTGTTGGAGAGGATGCATGTCTTTTGATCTTGTGTGTGTGTGTGTGTACACACACTGCACACACACACACACACATACACACACACATCAAATGGCATGGGGTGAGGCATCTACACACACACACACACACACATCCATGTAACTAAATGTAGTGGCCTGTACATGCCTACTATATCTTGATTTGAACATGCACAAAACAATATTCACATTGCAACATACCAATTACCACGTCGACCACCACCACCACGTCGTATCATGCCCAGCATGCAACTATTATCACTTACATGATAGCTACACACTTCAAAGAGCCACTTCAAAGGGCGTGCACATGCACACACACACACACACACGCACACAAGACAACCTAACTGTAGCACATGGTAGCGTGGCCTGTACTGCATGCCTACTATATCCTATATCATTCAACTATCGATTTGAACATGCACAAAACAATATTCACATTGCAACATACCAATTACCACGTCGACCACCACCACCACGTCGTATCATGCCCAGCATGCAACTATTATCACTTACATGATAGCTACACACTTCAAAGAGCCACTTCAAAGGGCGTGCACATGCACACACACACACACACACGCACACAAGACAACCTAACTGTAGCACATGGTAGCGTGGCCTGTACTGCATGCCTACTATATCCTATATCATTCAACTATTGATTTGAACATGCACAAAACAATATTCACATTGCAACATACCAATTACCACGTCGACCACCACCACCACGTCGTATCATGCCCAGCATGCAACTATTATCACTTACATGATAGCTACACACTTCAAAGAGCCACTTCAAAGGGCGTGCACATGCACACACACACACACACACACGCACACAAGACAACCTAACTGTAGCACATGGTCGCGTGGCCTGTACTCTACATCCCTACTATATCCTATATCATTCAACTATCGATTTGAACATGCACAAAACAATATTCACATTGCATTAGTAAACATGACGTACCGTTGCCCCGTCGACCACCACCGTGTCCGACTCCCACGTCTGAATCGTGCGATGAATCAGACTCATACCTCCGACCCAAGCCGAGATCATCGTCAGATGATTCCGGAGCTAGAATATAATAAATGCATATCAGCGTTAGGTTTGGCAAACTAACGTTACATAGTCACAGAATAAGCGGTAGGTAAATCATCAAATACACGTTTCACACACACACAATCACATGCATATCGCCGGCGTTGGTTTGTCGAACTAACGTTACATAGACAGTCACAGTATGTAAATCATCAAATACACGTTTCACACACACACACAATCACATGCATATCGCCGTTGGTTTGTCGAACTAACGTTACATAGTCACAGTATGTAAATCATCAAATACACGTTTCACACACACACATATATATATATATATATATAAGACCGTGTAATTACCTGGTGGTTCCCAATCGGCGCTCCCATCAGATTCGTGGGCGGTCGAATCGCTGTCCCCTGACTCGCATGAAGAAGCTATGACCACAGCGGCAGCCTTCCTCTTCCTCGAACTGCGTCGGGTAGAGCCGCTCCCGGTCCCGGGGAGAGACGCGTTACTGGGCCCAGCAACGGTCTCACGGCTCTCTCCGATCGGAGCTACCAAAGACGTTGGTGCTGTTGGTGCTGCTGCTGCTTGAACAACCGCGGGTCCAAACGCCAGCTTCGTCTGAACAAAGCGACCCGCCGCCGGATTGTCCCCTCGCTTTCCTACACTACGTCTCTTCATACTGATCTAAATGAAACTACTAACTGATCAAACTACTATTACTACTACTGAAATATACTACCTAGACTACACACTAATCCCTCGAATAGTACTACTACTTAGCACGACTAAGTACTTTCTAAAGCACAGCTGAAACCTTACAATTAGTCTGATACTACCACTATACTGTATAACACTATAAATATAGACTATAGGCTGATCTCAATTCAAATCTCTCTCTCAATCTCTCTCTCTCTCTCTCTATCGCTCTATCTATCTCTCTCTCTCTCTCTCTCCTCCAAAACCTCGTAGATTCTGGGATCGCGCTAACGTTTTATACCTGTGGTTACATTGGCCAGGTATGCTGGCCAATCAAATGCCAGATTCATTGTGGGGTACAATATTCCCCCTATTGTGATAGTGTTAGAAAATAGGGGGACACTGCCACCTAGTGAAATTTGAGAGGAAATGCAGTTTCCGGTTAAAATTTTCTTCCAAAAGCTCGGCGGTGAAGTTCAGACGGGGAAAATCGAAAAAAGATGTAAACAGATCAAAGACGCTGTACAGCGTCCTCGGCACCTTGAGCATGGCCGGGAAAGACGCTGTAAAGCGTTTCCCGGCACCCAAAGTGTTAAGGTTAGTCGGGGTTAGATTTTTTTTTTTTTTTTTTTTTTTTATCATTTCAGATAATGGTTGAAGAAGTGAGTCTTTAGTCGACGGCGAAAGATTGGACGGGATTCGGCTGTCCTAACTGGGATGGGTAGTTCATTCCACCATTGTGGGGCAAGGACTGAGAATAGGCGGCTTCTCTTTGATGACCCTCCGGGAGCTTGGATAGGAGTAGATCTGAGGCGGCCAGAAGACGCAGAGCGTAGGGGTCTTGAGGGTGTGTAGTTAGAGACCATTGACCGGAGGTAGGCGGGAGCGGTTCCCTTTGCCGCACGGTATGCTAGGTCGAGGGCCTTGAAGCGGATACGTGCAGCAATGGGGAGCCAGTGCAGGTCCCTAAGAAGTGGGGTGACATGGGCTGACTTCGGTAGGTTTGAGATCAGGCGGGCCGCTGCATTTTGAATGAGTTGAAGAGGCTTGGTGGCAGTGGCCGGGAGGCCAGCTAGCAGTGCGTTGCAGTAGTCGAGGCGGGAGATGACTGTTGATTGGACGAGGAGTTGGGTGGCTTCTTTTGTCAGGAAGGGGCGTATCCTTCTGACGTTGCTCAGGAGGAATCTGCAGGTTCTGGTTGTCGCTGCGATGTGAGCAGAGAAGTTCAACTGGTCGTCGAGGACAACACCAAGGTTCTTGGCGGTCGGCGACGCGGTCACAGCTGCATTCTCGACTGTGATGGAGAGGTCGGTCAGGGGGGAGGATTTGGCCGGCAGGTGGAGCAATTCTGTTTTGCTTAGGTTCAGTTTGAGGTGGTTGGTCGTCATCCAGGCGGAGATGTCGGACAGACAGGCCGAGATCCGCTCAGAGACGTGGATATCTGAGGGAGGGAAGGAGAGGAAGAGTTGAGTATCATCGGCATAACAATGATATGAGAAGCCATGAGATGTGATAATGTTACCCAGTGATTTAGTGTAGAGGGAGAAGAGAAGGGGTCCTAGGACCGAGCCCTGGGGGACACCCGTCCGGAGGGGGCGGGTGGCCGACAGAGTCCCTCTCCATGACACTTGGTAGGAGCGGTCATTGAGGTATGATGTCAGCCATGTCAGCGCAGATCCAGCCACTCCCATTCCTGCGAGGGCCGCGAGGAGGATCTGATGGTTGACTGTGTCGAAGGCTGCAGATAGATCTAGGAGAATCAAGACAGAGGAGAGGCCTTTCGCTTTTGCTAAGTGAAGTGCCTCTGTGACCGCAATGAGGGCCGTTTCTGTGGAGTGGCCAGTCCGGAAGCCAGACTGATTGGGGTCTAGGAGGTCATTATATTGATGATCAAATACAGTTTGGTAGCGATCGGTGCCAGATGAAAATTTTCAAATGGACGTGCTTCTAGAAGTTTCTACGTATCATCTGATGATGACCGGATGGGCGGGGGATCGTTTATAATTCCGTGGGCAACGTTATACCATTCATCTAATGTGGGTCAAATGTTCATCATAGCAGTTAGTGTCGAACACGGTAATACTACACGCTAAAACTCACCCCAGTCTCCGCGGGCCGTTGGGCGATCAGCGTGGGGTAGACAGTTCCATTATGGGATGTCGAAATACCCGGTCCATTTCCAGGTTGTATAATAGTATACGTCCAAATTATTTTATTTTATTTATTTTACCTTTATTTTACCAGGTAGTCACTTGAGATCAAATATCTCTTTTTCGAGCAAGACCTGGCCAAAATGGCAGCAAAAACAAAAAACAAACATACAAAAATACACAAAACACAGACAAAGACATAAAAGGCAAAGTGGGGCAAGGGGATACATTTGAGCTGCAGCAAACAAGATTGAATGGGATTGGGGGAGATTGGAGGGTAGGGTAAAAAGGTAGAAAGAGGATGGAAGGTGAGGCCCTGCAGGAGGTTGCTGGGGAGAGAAGGTCAGGTTAAAAACATAAAATATAACAGCACATTATGCAGTGAAGCAGCGACATTCTCCCATCTCATTCTTTAAAATGCCCTTAATTTGAACTTTAAAATCAGATATGGTAGTGAGGGCCTGCAGTTTCAAAGTTTTTTGAAGTCCATTCCAGGCAGAGGGAGCAGAGAACATGAAGGCCCTTTTCCCAAACTCTGTGCGGGTTCTGGGTACTGAGGCATATAAATAGTCCTGGGATCGTAAGCTGTAAAATGGGTTTGATGTGATGGTGAGGTATGAACCGAGGTAAAAAGGGAGCTGACCAATAATTGCTTTATAAATGAAGGTGAAATAACGTTGTTTATTGAGTTAGGGCGAGCGATCTATTATCGAGTGTTTCAAGATGGAGTCGCGGGAGCTATAGAGAGTGGCCGGAAGTAATATGGGTGATCACCACTTCATCCACATGACTTCCTGTTTGGCGCTTCTGCCGATCGGCCACCAGATGGCGCTCTTGAACCGCTAGAGGGTTGAGAGGAGGCCAGCACTGTGTCTCAGGGCTGCAGAGGAAAAATATGATTTCGATCACAGATTTTTGAAATATTGATATTAAAGACGAGTTAGGGCGTCCTCGGCAACTTTAGCATGGCTAGGAAAGACGCCTAAACACGTTTTCGGCACTTAAAGTGTTAACATTGGAGCGGATTGTGGCATTCAAGGGGGTAAAAGGAAAACACGGCTGGCAATCAAAGTGTTAAAGCTGTGATATGTAGCTAGTGTAGCCTACAGTAGCATTGCACATTGCAACTGGGGACCAACAAACTAGACAAAACATTAAACACAGGAGACTCTTAATATGACAGAGTAATCTTCTAGTTTCATTTATTTCTCTTACAGCATCTCTTTTACAAAACAAATAAACCCCCCAAAACAGGACATTAGTAATGCATTGTTTTTTTTCCTCATTCAAAATAAAGAGAGAAAAATAAAAGAAAAAATATATAGAATACAGTTTAATAAACAAATAAAAAACTAAAACAAAGAATTTACAAAGAATAAAGTATACAGTGGTCTTGTACTCAAATCAACTCTTCAGTGTAAAGACAACCAGCCTTTCTGACAGGGAGTGGACACAATGATGCAGGGTTGACACTCACACTCTCTCTCTCTTGTGCACACACTCACACACTCTCTCTCTCTTGTGCACACACACTCACACTCTCTCTCTTGTGCACACACACTCACACTCTCTCTCTTGTGGACACACTCACACACACTCACACTCTCTCTCTCTCTTGTGCACACACTCACACTCACACACTCTCTCTCTTGTGCACACACAGTCACATGCACACTTACTCACACACAGTATCGCTCTCTCTTGTTCACTCACACGCACACACACTATCTCTATTGTGCACACACACTCACACCCTCTCTTTTGTGCGCGCACACACACACACACACACACACACACACACACACACACACACACACACACACACACACACACACACACACACACACACACACACACACACACACACACACACACACACACACACACACACACACACACACACACACACACACACACACACACACACACACACACAGGGAAGACAGTAGCTTGATCAGCACAGCTCTTTATTGCTAAAACGAAAGCCTGCTCCCCTCTTAAAAGTGACTACATCAGTAGAACCTGCAGATCCACAAAAACACATGTTTTGCGTAGAAGGTTGGCCTAAACAGTGCAACAGAAAAGAAACGGCATATAAGAAACATCTGATCAGTGAAGAGAAAACAATAAATACAAAAAGAAAAAATGTATTCAGATGGTTGTTATTTTGTTGGGAGATTCAATTCTTAAATCTGTTAACCTCAGGCCAACTGTTTTGGCGACAACATAGCCAAAACTACATCCACCCGGCCTCAAGACTGCATCTCCCAGCTCTCCGTCCTGCAATGCATCCTGGTCAATGTAGTCCTCCGACGTGGCTGAGAAAAATATCATATGTGACCTATACTCTAGTCCACCCCTAAAATACAGTCTTACAGATTTAATAAAGGATGAATAAACAATTTAACAATAACAAAATGACAATAGTTTTTCTATCATGTTCACACTGCAACTCTAAAAGCACTCTTCTAAAACGTTCCAAAGAATAAATCAAAGAATTTTAAAAGTCATTAACATCCATCCCCTTCACAAAGACGCTTAGTGTCACCAGTGGTGTTAAAACGAGGCCCATAACACAAGGGGGGGGGGGGGGAGTTGAAGTAAAATATATTAGGCAAGAATAATGATCTGTTGGCCTCTGTTCTATCTTTGCTTACATCATGCCAGGCACCTTACAAACAGTTAGGAGCCAAAGGAACCAAAATGGAGGAGCGTGACTCAAAATGGACATCAGAGCTCTGTATAATAATGCTTTAACAGTGTTAGGCAACGTACACACACACGCGCACACGCACACACACACACACACATAATCGCACACATACACACACACACACGCACGCGCGCACGCACACACACACACACACACACACACACACACACACACACACACACACACACACACACACACACACACACACACACACACATAATCGCACACACAGATAGACAGAGAAGCTCCATTCTTCAATTTATTTTCTTTTTCTAAAGACATTTGATTTAAACGTCTCATTTAGATTCCGACTTGATTAGAATGGGATCATCTCAGAGTGGATGGTCTGTTTCCTCTTGATATTTCAGCGTCATGTCATGAACATTCACACACACACACACACACACACACACACACACACACAGATGTGCTATACAATTCATCAAGCTTCAGACACGCAGACCGACTCCAAACTGTGTCACAGAAAAAAGAACGTGGGGGGGGGCTGTCATTATTCATTTAATCTTACAGTATATTTGATGCAGCACCTTCTGTATTTAAAGACTTAAGAGTGACAAGGGTGAGGTGGGGGTTGGGGGGGGGGGGGCGTTTGGGGGAGAGGAGAGGATGAGGTTGGGTATAGGAGAAAACAGGGATGACCTGGCGGTGATTTTAAAGGGACATATCCTGGTCTGTATCTCACGGAACACATCTTGGCATCTCTTCCCATCCGTACGCGATCGGACGCGGAACCACGACCCAAAAGGACTCTGGGTCGGACCGGGAGGAGAGGAGGGCAGAGAGGAGGAGGGGGGAAGGGAAACGGATCGGGCCGCCCACAGCCCAAACCCCCCTCCCCCCGCCCCGCCCCTCCCACGTTGTAACATTCAGGAGGATGACGTTCATGTTCATGTTGTTCAGTTATCGTCCTTCATCCCTTCAGGAGGTGAGAGGCTCCCACCCAGGGACCCGGACCCACGCAGCAGACAGGGAACGAGGGGAGGGGGACGGGGAGGAGGACAGACAAGAGGACTGGGGAGAGAGAGACACAGGGGGAGGGAGGGAAGGTAGGCAGGGTCGATACAGTGTAGTTCTAAAGTGGTTCTACAGTGTTGTTGAGGACTAGAATTCACTGGTCCATTCAGAGAGAGAGAGAGAGAGAGAGAGAGAGAGAGAGAGAGAGAGAGAGAGAGAGAGAGAGAGAGAGAGAGAGAGAGAGAAAGTATTTGGAAAGCCAGCGGCGCCAGTTTGCCAGCAGTTGAGTAGCGATGGCTTCTTTGCTTGACCCGACCATATCCATGGTAACCTGGTAACACGGTAAATCTCTTAATTTAGATTAAGTCTTTTTTTACATTTTTTATTCTCTACTATATCTTTCATCGTTTTTTCTACAGTGTTATTAGTCTCTCCAGTATCTGAGTCAGAGTTTAAAGTTCCCAGCCTCCCGTTTTTTCCATCGGGCGATTCTTGAATGGTTGCGAGATAAGCCTCGGGCTGAGATGATGGATAGCCGGGCCGGCCAATGGGGAGCGAGGCCGGAGGAGGAGAAAGTGGGAGGGCCCTCTCACCAGTTCATCATGGAGTTCCTGTTGAGGGTCATGAAGAAGACCTGACTGCTGCCCCCTGAACGCACCGATGCAAAGAACACCTGAAGAAGAAGAGAGTTTGTTTAAAGCCCCTTTCAGACACACACTGGACTCCTGGTCTTAACCGCACATTCATCTGTGTGTACTTGTTCTGTAATGTATTTTAGAACTCAAGTATTAAGAGCGAAGTACTGCTCTGAGCTTTCTTAAATGGTAAATAAATAAAATGATGCATTTATATATCTCTTTTATCCAAAGCGCTTTACAATTTGTTCCTCACATTTTACCCGCTCACTCACACGTTCACGGCAGAGGCAAGGCCAACCTGCTCATTGGGAGCAATTAGGGTTTAAGTAATCAACACAACACAAGGACTATACTCAACGTCCCTGACGACAGCACTGGTGGCCATAGTCAAACTCCTTTACTCTCAATAACTGTCAAACTAAATGAACGCGTGCAAAATAAATCAGCGTTGTTCTTCGTGACGTGTCTCACCTTGTCGTTGCGCTCACAGAGGAACTTGAGCCTCTGGGCTCTCTTGTGCATGAAGACCCCGTCCAGGTGTCCCGTCTCCACGGAGCGGATCTCGATGGCCTTCTCCCCCCAGCCCATGATCTGGTTAGAATGGATGTAGGCTGGGAATACAAACACACACATTATATCATCAGAGATGCATTGGGTACCACCAATTGGGGATCTGTTTCTGAGGGTTTGATTACTAGGAAGTTTAGTTTATGAAGGGTTTAATTATTAAGAAGATGCATTTTTGGAGGGTTTGGTTATTAAGAAGATGCATTTTTGAAGGGTTTAATTATTAAGAAGATGCATTTTTGGAGGGTTTAATTATTAAGATGCATTTTTTGAAGGGTTTAATTATTAAGAAGATGCATTTTTGGAGGGTTTGGTTATTAAGAAGTAACTATTTTTAAGGGTTTAATTAGTAAGAAGATGCATTTTTGGAGGGTTTAGTTACTAAGGCGTTTAGTTTTTGGAGGGTTTAATTACTAAGATGTTTTTGATAGTTTTAAATGACATCATAATATATAAGAAAGATAAGGTATTTGCTCATCTGATTCATCATCTAAGATAATAGAACCCCCCCAGTCCTAGTCAGGCTAACACACGAGACACTTCAGTAGCACAGGTTCCTCCAGCTGTCATACCACTGACAACCAGGGGAGGGCAGTAATGCACTACAAAGCAAATGTATTCAAATCTATATCCCATGGAAGTAGCTTTGGACACTCCTGAACTACAGTAAGGTGAATTGGCTTCAATTCAGGGCGCAGAATGTGCCTGAATGCATATGTTACCCATGACAGTGGAAAATGAACACCAAATGCTGGGGCCTTTTGTCTGTGGCTGGTTAGTGTAATCAGACACTTAACTGAAAAGGCTCTGTAATGCAGTCAAAGAGCGACCTCTAAGCAAAAGAGTCCCGCTTGGTATTGCACTTTGTTTACATGTTTTGTTTTGGTCTGATGTTAGATTTGAATGGGAAATAAGGGAAGGGTCAGCCACACCTCAGGTTCTGCCAGGAGAGGTCTGGAGAAACTCACAGTATAATAAGTTACTAAACTCCAACATCAGACCAAAACAAATAAATTAGGGCTGTCAAAGTTAATGCTTTAACTTTGGAGATTAAGTAAGGGATAATGTATAGCTACGAGGTCATTGTCGCAAAATAATTGACCGACACAGAGTTTAGAACACAGAGGCGCAGCCGAGGTGTTTTAAACGTCAGTGAAGGTCAATTATTTTGCGACAATGACTGAGTATAGGCTATACATTATCCCGCTTATTACATGGCTACTTACTAACAATATACCTAATTCATCGACAAGACGAGATCAAATGCAGACGCAGTTGTTCTGTGGCTCTGTCAGCCCAAATAAAGTGATTATTATTATCGGCAGGTCTGTGGTCTGATTGCATGACTGAGTGCAGCTGTGCATATGCTGAGCAGCACTGATACAGTGTGTGTAGTGGGCTTGATTGGTCCAGCTGCGCACAGCGGTCATTATTGTTCGGCAGAGGTCCGTTATCGAGTAATATCGGAACCTCTGACGAGCGCTATTGACCAATCACAAGCAAGCATTTCGCCGAATGTGAAAACGCCATGTAATAATTAAAATTATTTAAAGCGTTAATTTTTTTTAAAATCTAGATTAATCTATGGAGTGAAAAATGTTCAACGTTCTGAACTTTCAGCAGTATATTTGCTTGTTCTTTTTTTGCATCGACTCATGCACCTTTTTAAAAATCATCTGACATGGAGATGGAACACATTTTTGTTGTTAATATGATTTATATTACTGGTAGTTCATACAAGACATTATCGTCTTATAAGCCAATCTGCACTTTAACATAGGCCTGGGTTGTTTTTATTTCTGTTAGCGCCGCGGATATAAGAAAGAGGTCTATCTGAGTCAATGTTGATGGTTTTGTTGAACATTTGTATTTCACAGGAGAAACTGTATTCAAAGAAAGCTTAAAGCTATTAAAATAGTATTTGAATCTAAATATACTTTCTTTGTGTCGATTTTACATTAATTCCATGGTTTTACTCAAGTAAATATCTGTTACAAGCTTCGGTCTTAAGTAGAAAAATGCGATTTTTAATCTAGATTAATCTAGATTAATTACAGAAAATTGTGAGATTAACTAGTTACTTTTTTTTTTATCTATTGACAGCACTAAAATAAATGTAAACAAAGTGCAAAACCAAGCAGGACTCTTGACAATTACATTTGGCTTGTAGAATAATGAAAGTGACTTGATGATGATGATGATGATGATGATGATGATGATGATGATGATGATGATGATGATGATGATGATAATTAATCCACAAGCCACTCTGGCCGGAGGATGAAAAACTATTAAATACAATACTATCAGCCAGAAAGCTATTGCACACCTTCCATCACTCAAGAGGTGCCTAGGAAACCATCCCAGCACACTGTCTTCTCTTTAAACTTTAAAGTGGAGATGAAGCAGTGAGCAATGTGATCCTAGTTTGTTTGTTGTGTACCTTGTGTAAGACAGGGTTCTATAATCAAATGTGAAATCTATCTTATTTGTCTGAAAAATATAATATAATATCCCTGTTTTCAACATGGGCGCCGCCATTTTGTTGCTGACGTCATGGCTGACGTCATACCGTGGCTTGGGTGTATACACTCTGGTTAGCTGCCTATATTGAATGGGTCAGTCAGCAGATAAAATGTTGCCTACAAAACAACGGGACCGCGGTGGTTCTGTTTGTATTGCTCCTGGCTGTTCAAACTAATTTTACCATGTGAGAGAGAGGAAAGTTGGTTAATTTCCACAAACTACCAGTGAAAAAAACAGTGTTGTTGACATGTTGGCTCGGGCTGCCTGCACCCAGACGGCGCGACCAGCCTGTTGGACAGGGAAGGAGGATCTGCAGCGAACACTTCATTGCCTCGGATTATGTTGTTGGGGTGGGATGTTTGTCCAGAAGACCACTAATCAGCTGAAGCCGGACGCGGTTCCCTCGGTCTTCGACAGACAGACCGGCGTTAGCTGTCGGGGCCCGGCGTTAGCTCTCGCTAGCTAGCGTTAGCAACCGGAGCGTCGCGGAGCATTCAGCCTGCTGGCTACACAGCTTGTGTAGCCAGCAGGCTGAATGCTCCGCGACGCTGGTTGAAGTGGGTCTAGGTAGCCAGCAGGCTGAATGCTCCGCGACGCTGGTTGAAGTGGGTCTAGGTAGCCAGCAGGCTGAATGCTCCGCGACGCTCCGGTTGCTAACGCTAGCTAGCGAGAGCTAACGCCTGGCCCCGGCTGGTGCCAACTAGCTAGCGATCGCTCCCGAGAGCTAACGCCGGTCTGTCTGTCGAAGACCGAGGGAACCGCGTCCGGCTTCAGCTGATTAGTGGTCTTCTGGACAAACATCCCACCCCAACAACATAATCCGAGGCAATGAAGTGTTCGCTGCAGATCCTCCTTCCCTGTCCAACAGGCTGGTCGCGCCGTCTGGGTGCAGGCAGCCCGAGCCAACATGTCAACAACACTGTTTTTTTCACTGGTAGTTTGTGGAAATTAACCAACTTTCCTCTCTCTCACATGGTAAAATTAGTTTGAACAGCCAGGAGCAATACAAACAGAACCACCGCGGTCCCGTTGTTTTGTAGGCAACATTTTATTTGCTGACTGACCCATTCAATATAGGCAGCTAACCAGAGTGTATACACCCAAGCCACGGTATGACGTCAGCAACAAAATGGCCGCGCCCATAATGCTAAATGCTTCAGAAATGTACACAACAAATCGTTTTTTCTTAGAAACTGCTTATTTTTATAACGTGACTTCTTCTGTGGCTTATCTAAATACTAATGTGATGCTATGAATATGTATTTATCGCACTGCTTCATCTTCCCTTTAAAGGTGCTGGTAAGTGGTACGTATTTCTTTGTTTGTTCTACATTTCAAAGAAGAATCTCGCCTTGATTATTGTAATGCCCTGTACGTGGGCGTCAGTCAGGCCTCCCTCTCTCGTTTGCAGTTGGTGCAAAACGCCGCTGCCCGTCTGCTGACGGGAACGCGAAAGAGGGAGCACATTTCCCCTGTGCTGGCTGCCCTCCACTGGCTTCCTGTGCGTTTTAGGATTGATTTTTTTTTTTTTTTTTTGGTCTTTTTCCCCCTCCATTTTCCTCCGATTTTCTCCCATCCCAATGTTAGTCGTATGCCAATCCCCAGTCCCTTCCTGGTCGCTGCGCACTTACCCCCCACAGTCAGATCATCTGGGAGAGTGGAGGCTACCACGTGCTTCCTCCGACACACGTCCAGCCAATCACCGCTTCTTTTCACCTGGCAGCACGGATTCTCATTGAGAGGGCGTAGCGTGTGGGAGGACCACACTATCCCCCTCACGTCCAATCCGCGCTTAGCAGGCGCCCCGACCGAACTGTAGGAGTCGCTGTTTACAACGACCCGGACCCACCCCGCCAGCTTCTCCCACCCTCTGATACAGCCAATTGTATCAGTGCAGACGGCCAGCCAAGCTGGTGACAACCCCGGAGCTGTGAGCTGGATTCGAACAGGCAAATCCAGCTCAGCTCCGGGGCTGGTGACGAACGCAATCTCCGCTCGGCCACCTAACCGCCTGGTTTTAGGATTGATTTTAAGGTTTTACTGTTTGTTTTTAAATGTTTGAACGGCTTGGCACCGGGTTACCTCTCAGACCTGCTGGAACCCTATGTTCCTCTAAGGTCCCTCAGGTCCTCTGACCAGCTCCTCTTGGCCGTTCCAAACTCCAGGCTGAAGCTTAGGGGGGACCGTGCTTTTGCAGTGGCAGCCCCAAAGCTCTGGAATGAGCTGCCACTGCATGTTAGGCAGGCCCCCACTCTGCAGGTGTTTAAATCACGCCTAAAAACACACTTATTTGCTCTGGCTTTTGTTTTTTAAACCGTTTTTTGAGAGATTGGCCTTTTTATGTGACACATTGTACTGTTTTATTATGTGTTTTTATTACATTTTTATGTTTTATGTTTTATCCTATGTTTGTGGACTTGTACAGCACTTTGGTCAACTTTGTTGTTTTAAATGTGCTATATAAATAAAGTGGATTGGATTGGATTGGACATTTACATTTACATTTAGTCATTTAGCTGACACTTTTATCCAAAGCGACTTACACAAGTTCTGTACGACAAGTCATCAGAAAGGGCACAACTCTATCAGCTGAGTAATAATGTTCATCAAGGTGTTGCCTGCTACAGTGTAGGTTAGTTTATTAGGACAAGTGCATGACAGTAAGGTTACTTAGGGTTAGATTTTATTTTAAAATAATTTATTTTTATTTTATTTTTTATTAAAAAATAAAAAGAAATCTGATAATGGTTGAAGAAGTGCGTCTTTAGTCGACAGCGAAAGATTGGCTGTGTTAAAATAATAGCTCTACATTCAAGTTTCAAGTTTGTTTTTATTTGTCAGAACAAAATACAGGATACTTTATAATGAAATGCTTGTTTCTTATGAGGCCCTGAGAGTGTGCTACATACAGTAAAGAGAAAGTAAGTAAAATATATATACAATACAGAGTAAAATGAGTAACAGTGAGGTAGAATGCAGAGGTACAAAACTTGGGGTAGGGTGCAAATGAGGTATGCATGTGGTGCAAATCTCTTTAATAATAGATAAATATAAAGTGTCTAAAGTGAATAAAGTGAGTGGTAAGGTGAGGGTTTGTTTAAAGTGAGTGTGTACATGTGGATGTGTGTGCCATTCTGACAGCCTTCACCGATATAGAGTGTCTGGTGAGTGGTCAGTAACATGGGTCTCCCAGGCCCTCTGCTCTGCAGTAAAACAGAGAATACATTTCCTGGTATCCCCATTCCCACTCTGTCCAATCAGGAGAGAGAACTTTCACTGCAAAAATGGTCTGACAAGAATAAGAAATAAAAACTAGTTTTAAGCAAATGTGTCCTTGAAACAGTTAAAACAATCTACCAGTGCAGTAAGCAAATTTGGCTCGGCAAGATATTATTATTTTTTTGATCCACTTTTTCTCCTTATTTTTCAATTTTTCTCATCCCAATTTCGTATCGCCAATTCTCCCCTTCAATTCTCCCCTCCCCTGTCTTGAACGTTGCTAGACTATGCCTCCCACTGGTCGGCTGTAGTGAGGATAGAAGCCTTGCATCACGTGTCCCCTCCAGTACACGAGGAGGCAGCCTGTCGCATCTTTTCACCAGACAGCGCGGACTCTCAGTGGCGAGGAGTAACGCGTGGGAGGCTCACGCTGCCCCGTCACTTCCTGTCTCTGCTGTATTCCTGTCTCTGCTGCCAATTGAGATAGTATGACGACTGGCCCAAGCCGCAGGCAATGCCGACTCGGGGAGTCAAGACCGGAGTCTCTTGCATTGGTGACGAGCGCAATCTCCGCTACGCCACCCAGCCGCCTGCTCGGCAAGATTTCTTGAAATAAGTAAGAATATCTAGGGGTCTCTATCCTGATTGGATAAAGTGGGAAGGGACACCAGACCTGCGTCTGTAGCTTTGAACACAAATGAGCCACAGTGGGCTCCCAAGTGGCGAACCATGTAACGCGCTGCGTCGCGAAGCGGCCGACCCGGGTTCGATTCCCGGACCAGGCGTCCTTTTGCAGAATGTCTTCCCCCCGCTCTGTCTCCCGTTCTTCCTCTCTCTCTCTCTCTCTCTCTACCGGACTGCCCGGTAGTACAAACAATAAAAATCTACCAAAAACATAATTTTAGAAAAAAATTAAAATGAGCCACAGCTCTTCAACTTCGTACTCAGACCATCAGAGACTCTCCCTCACTCTCCACTTTTAAATCCTGACTCAAAACCCACCTGTTCTCCCAAGCATTCAACCTTCCCTACCCATAACCACCCTCCTCTTTATTATTATTATTATTATTATTATTATTATTATTATTATTATTATTATTATTATTATTATTATTATTATTATTATTATTATTATTATTATTACTCCAGAACCGTGCGTGAACTCCCGCCTGAATGGCTTGTTGAAGCACGTGTTTTCTGACCTAGGCAGCCCAGAAGATTCGGACTGTGTCGTCGTATTTCACGGTTTGTGTCCGTAGGCCCATCAGAGAGCCACATGGATGTGCACAAGCAAGTGAGCTTTTCATCATGTGTGACCTTTAATGACCTTCATCTGGCCTGGGATCAGATGTACCACTGTGCCACACGTAGGTAGAAGGACCGAAACGTTGCGTCGGTACAACGCTAAAGCACAAGATGCTGATCTGGTGTCAGTTTTGCAGAGGAAGCCAAAGACTTTCTCTTCAAGTTTTTTCTGAAGTCCTAATCTATACAGTATCACTTACTGTACACTTACTACAGTAGATGTGGATTAACGTGACTGATTGTTTTAACAATTTACGAAGCAGCTGACCTATCTATTATTCAAATGCCCATACCACTGCTCTATCTCTCTCTTCTTCACTCTTTCTCTCCGTCTCTCTCTCTCTCCCTCTTCTTCACTCTCTCTCTCTGTCTCTCTCTCCCACTCCTTCACTCTCTCTCCCTCTCCTTCACTCTCTCTCTCTCCCTCTCTCTCCCTTCCTCCTTCACTTTCAAAGGCCCATACCGCTGCTCTCTCTCTCTTCTCTTCTTCACTCTCTCTCCATCCCTCTCTCTCTCTCTCTCTCCGTCTCTCTCTTTCCTGACAGTAAGGAGTTGAGTCGGTGTTGAATGCAGTTAAACTTTAGATGAACCTCCTAAGCTCTGATCTCAAGAGGCCTTTGTTTCTCCCCAGGACTGATGTGCACTGCAGCGCACACACACACACAGTACACAATGCCCACACGCACACACACACTACACAATGCCAACACACGCACACACACACTACACAATGCCAACACACGCACACACAGACAGTACACAATGCCCACACACACAGTACACAATGCCCACACACACAGTACACAATGCCAACACACGCACACACAGACAGTACACAATGCCCACACACACACACACAGACAGTACACAATGCCCACACACACAGTACACAATGCCCACACACACAGTACACAATGCCAACACACGCACACACACACAGTACACAATGCCAACACACGCACACACACACAGTACACAATGCCAACACACGCACACACACACAGTACACAATGCCAACACACGCACACACACACAGTACACAATGCCAACACACGCACACACACACAGTACACAATGCCAACACACGCACACACACAGTACACAATGCCAACACACGCACACACACACAGTACACAATGCCAACACACGCACACACACACAGTACACAATGCCCACACGCACACACACACAGTACACAATGCCAACACGCGCACACGCACACACACAGTACACAATGCCAACACGCACACAGACAGTACACAATGCCCACACGCACACACACACACAGTACACAATGCCCACACGCACACACACACACAGTACACAATGCCCACACGCACTCACACACAGTACACAATGCCAACACACGCACACAGACAGTACACAATGCCAACACGCACACACACACACAGTACACTACACGTCCAGAGTAGCTTTAGTGACTCCAAGGCTTCTGAAAACCAATTCACAATAAAGAAACGCATGAATAAATATACACGGGAGTCCGTTCGAAAATACTAATTCCTTTTCCTAGGAAGACTATTAATTTGTCGGACGTTTACGCGACAATAGCAAATTATGAGTGTGTGTGTGTGTGTGTGCGTGTGCGTGTGCGCGTGCGTGTGTGTGTGTGTGTGCACGTACCGACGGAGGTGGGCATCTCGCCCCACTGCAGCACCACGTCCTTGGTGATGCGCCCGTAGGTGTTGACGTAGACGCCCTCGTCCTCGTAGCAGAGCAGCATCTCCATCCCGTCCGTCTTAGGAAGCACCACGATGGCATGAGGGGTCACCTGACTCTGGATCTGACACACACACGCGTACACACACACACACACACACACACACACACACACACACACACACACACACACACACACACACTCAGACAGACAGACAGACAGACAGACAGACAGACAGACAGACAGACAGACAGACAGACAGACAGACAGACAGACAGACAGACAGACAGACAGACAGACAGACAGACAGACAGACAGACAGACACACACACAGACACACACACACACACACACACACACACACACACACACACACACACACACACACACACACACACACACACACAAATCGAAAATTAGCTTATGGCTAAATGCACTGATTACAACCTAATTTGTTTATAAAAGGAGGAACCACACAAATACATATCATCATCATCATCATCATCATCATCATCATCATCATCATCATCATCATCAAACCTTTATTTAACCAGAAAATAAAAACCCATTGAGACAGAGGTCTCTTTTTCAAGGGTGATCTGGCCAAGAAGGCAATCACGAATTATGACGAAAACATACTATTGTGGTGACCTATATTAAGAGACATTCACCAAGGTGGGCTTGTGCCTTTAAGCGTGTGGGTTGTACTGTTTAGGGGACAGGTTAAATACCACTTCCGGTTCCGGGTTAACTTTGTTGTTATTGTAAATGCTATGTGAGTGAGAAGTAAAGTACCTCAACTCGAACCACGTCTCTGGCTCGCTACTTTCTTATCGCCACATTGGTGACCCTGTGAAGGACATTTGTAACGTTAACAGCATTTAGCGTTATGTCTCAAGACAACGGCGTCGCGCAACCGCAAGCTCCCGCACCGAATGCTAACGACGCTAACATGCTACAAGCGAACATTTACGCTGCGACCGTCAAGTTGCCCGACTTTTGGCAGCATAATCCCCGGCCGTGGTTTCAACACGTCGAAGCCCAATTCCAGCTGAGAGGAATAACACAGGATCTAACTAAGTACTTCCATGTTGTGGCGGCGTTGGATGCTTCAACGACGGCACGGGCGATGATGCTGTTGGAGGATCCGCCGGCAGCTGACAAGTACAATGCGCTAAAGACATTCCTTCTGAAGCTATATGAACTGTCAGAACTGGAGAAAGCGGACCGCCTGCTGTCCCTCAACGGCCTCGGCGATGGCAAACCGTCGGAGTTGATGGAAAAAATGCTGGCTGTACTGGGATCAGCTGATCCCTCTTTTCTATTTACACACATTTTCTTGCGACAGCTTCCAGTGCCTGTGCGCACAGCACTGGCGAGTTCCCTCCTCTCCTCCACCAAGGACTATCGCGGCCTGGCTGCAGAAGCGGACAGGGTTTTCCTGGCCAACAGGCAGCAGCAGTTTGTCCATGCGCTGCTGCCCCACCAGGGCACCTCTGCCCCACCACTGGAGGCCTATACAGACACCGCGGCTGCGGTGACAGCCCGACGCCAGCCCGACGCCAACCCGACGATGGGCTCTGCTATTACCATGCCAGGTTTGGGGACAGGGCCAAGCAGTGTCGCAAGCCATGCAGTTTCAAGGGGCAGGGAAACGCCAGGGCCGGCGCTCATTAGTGGCTGTGGGTGCCGGCCATGACTGCAAGCTATTGTTTATCACCGACTCCTTGTCTGGCCGGCGGCTGCTGGTGGACTCGGGCGCGCAACGCAGCATCCTGCCGGCACAGGGCGTGGACACCATGGACGGCAGACACGGGCCCCAGATGGACGCAGCGAACGGTACGCCCATACGTACCTACGGCACCAGGTATGTGGAGGTGTGTTTTGGGGGGCGCCGTTTCGGCTGGGGTTTTGTGATGGCTGCGGTGTCCACGCCGCTCCTGGGAGCAGACTTCCTCTGTGCTTTCAGCTTACTGGTAGATGTTAAAAACTGTCGCTTGATCGATGCCCTCTCTTTTTCCTCTTACCCCTGCACACTTGGGGCGGTTGGGGGGGGCGGAGCTCTCTGCCTGTTGAACACACTTGCCACCGGGGACCCGTATGAACGCCTGCTCGCCGGGTTCCCTGACCTCACCACACCCACGTTCTCATCTGCAGTGGCCAAACACGGTGTGGAACACCATATTACCACAGAGGGCCCCCCAGTCTATGCCCGGGCCCGGCGCCTCGACTCAGCCAAGCTGGCAATCGCCAGGGGGGAGTTTTCCACCATGGAGCGACTTGGCATTGTGCGCCGCTCGAACAGCCCGTGGGCTTCTCCATTACACATGGTTACAAAGGCTGGCGGAGGTTGGCGCCCATGCGGCGATTTCCGTCGCCTTAATAACACCACAACCCCCGACCGGTACCCTGTTCCGCACATACAGGACTTCTCTACCCACCTGGCAGGGGCTGTCATCTTCTCCAAGGTGGACCTGGTGCGCGGTTACCACCAGGTGCCGGTCCATCCACGGGATGTGCCAAAGACAGCTGTCATTACACCCTTTGGGCTTTTCGAATTCCTAAGAATGCCTTTCGGGCTCATGGGGGCGGCGCAGACGTTTCAGCGCCTGATGGACTCTGTGCTCCAGGACATGCCATTTTTGTTTGTGTACTTGGATGACATTCTTGTAGCCAGTACGTCCATAGAGGAGCACATGACACACCTCCAGCAGCTGTTTGAGCGGCTCAGTAAACACGGCCTCATCGTCAACCCGACCAAGTGCCAGTTCGGGCAGTCCTCCATCACTTTCCTCGGACACCATGTCGCTCCACAGGGAGCCACCCCACTCCCCGCCAGGGTGGAGGCCGTGGCCAGTTTTCCTCGTCCCCGCACCGTACGGGCTCTACAGGAGTTCCTGGGCATGGTGAACTTTTACAACCGGTTCCTTCCCCATGCTGCCCACCTCATGCGACCCTTGTATGAGGCCCTGCGGGGCAAAGTGCCCAAGGACGAGTTAGATTGGTCCTCGGGGATGGACAGCGCTTTTGGGGCTGCCAAGAACGCGCTAGCCAACGCTGCTCTGCTGGCGCACCCCTCTCCCACTGCCCCGGTCGCCCTCACGACAGACGCCTCTGACTATGCAGTGGGGGCGGTGTGCGAGCAGTGGGTGGGCGGTGCCTGGCAGCCACTGGCCTTTTTTAGCAAACAGCTCCGCGACAACGAGCGTAAGTACAGTACTTTCGACAGGGAACTGCTGGGTCTGTTCCTCGCCACCAGGCACTTTAGATTCCTGTTGGAAGGCCGCCAGTTCACTGCCTTTGTGGACCACAAGCCGCTAACTTTCTCCATGGCCAAGACCTCGGAGCCGTGGTCGGGACGTCAGCAGCGGCAGCTATCGGCGATCTCCGAGTTAACCACGGACAATCAGCACGTGGCGGGCAAGGACAACTTTGTCGCCGACTGCCTCTCTCGGGCGGTCATCGGGTCCGTCCACTTGGGACTCGATTATGCCGCCATGGCGGCAGACCAAGCCACGGACTCGGACATTCAGGCCTATCGGACGGGTCCTACCGCACTGCAGCTGGAGGATGTGGTGTTCGACACAGCTAACGCCACTCTCCTCTGCGACGTCTCCACTGGCCAACCGCGCCCTATGGTGCCTACGGCCTGGCGGCGCCGGGTTTTTAACATGATCCACAGCCTTTCCCACCCAGGTGTGAAGGCCTCGACTAAGCTGGTGGGGGTCAAGTTTGTGTGGCCTGGCCTCCGGAAGGATGTTAGGACCTGGGCTAGCTCATGTGTGGCGTGCCAGCGTGCCAAGGTGCACCGCCATACCAAAGCCCCTTTGGCACCGTTTATAGTGCCGGAGAGGCGGTTCGACCATGTGAATGTGGACCTGGTGGGCCCCCTGCCCCTCTCCCATGGATATACTCACCTCCTCACCATGGTGGACAGGACCACCAGGTGGCCGGAGGCTGTTCCACTGTCCTCCACTACGGCAGCGGAGGTGGCCCGGGCGTTCATCGGCTGCTGGGTGGCCCGTTTTGGCACACCGGGGGACATCACAAGCGACAGGGGCCCCCAATTCACTTCGGAGCTCTGGACTGCAGTTGCGGAGCACCTGGGGGTGAAGATCCACCGCACTACGGCGTACAACCCGCAGGGCAACGGACTTTGCGAGCGGTTCCATAGGGACATGAAGGCCGCTCTTCGGGCTGCCCTTACGGATGGCGCCTGGGTTGACCGCCTCCCGTGGGTCTTGCTTGGTCTTCGTTCTGCCCCCAAGGAGGACCTCCAGGCCTCGTCCGCCGAGCTGGTGTACGGCCAGCCGCTGCGGGTCCCTGGGGAGTTTCTTCCGGGGGCCACAGCGTCCTGGTCCGTCGCCTCCCATCGAGCAGTGTCCCGGGGTGTTGCCGATGCCCTTATTCCCATTCCAACATCCCGCCACTGCCTTCCCCAGTCCTACGTCCCCAGGGACCTGCCATTGGCCAAATATGTTTTCATCCGGCACGACAGCCATCGGACCCCGCTGCAGCCCCCTTATGACGGGCCTTTCCGTGTCTTGGAGGCAGGCACTAAAAACTTTGTTGTGGACATGGGAGGCAGGCCAGAGCGGGTCACTATAGACCGTCTTAAGCCTGCTCACTTGGACAAGGACGAACCAGTTAAGTTGGCCCTACCCCCGCGGCGGGGGGCGCCCCCCGGTTTCGGCTCAGACCCCTGCCCTATCCTCTGTTCCGGCCTTGGCCCCTTCCGTGGCCCGGCCGCTGGTTCCACTTATCTCCCTTAGTCCCCCTCTGGTTAAGCGCAGTCGGTTCGGCCGCTTGATCCGTCCCCCTCCACGTTGACTATTTCATGCTGTGATCTGTTCACTGATGGACTGTTCACTGGCTATTAATTAGTTGCAGTTTTTGTATTGGTGAATTCTGGGGGGGCCTGTGTGGTGACCTATATTAAGAGACATTCACCAAGGTGGGCTTGTGCCTTTAAGCGTGTGGGTTGTACTGTTTAGGGGACAGGTTAAATACCACTTCCGGTTCCGGGTTAACTTTGTTGTTATTGTAAATGCTATGTGAGTGAGAAGTAAAGTACCTCAACTCGAACCACGTCTCTGGCTCGCTACTTTCTTATCGCCACACTATAACAAGACACAATACACATACAGTAGACTACCATACAACTGATATTTTAAATGAAAAGTCCAATTCAGTTTAAAAAAATACAAGCACAATAAGACAATAGCAATCAACCAACATTTTCAATTCACCATCAAAGCAGGAGCAGCAGGCGGAAAGGATTTCTGATATTTTTTGTTTAAAACAATACAAGGAGATCGGAGAGGCCAATTTGAGACATATATATATATACACAATATAAATATAAACACAGAAAGTGGATAGATAGATAGATAGATAGATAGATAGAT